>NW_004444350.1:98509-197987 GCF_000243295.1 Trichechus manatus latirostris | reverse complement strand
TAATTCTTAAAAATTATTGAGAACCCCAAAGACTTTTTGTTTATATAGATTATATCTATATTAGAAATGAATACTTAGAACTTTGGGAAAAAAATTTCCTTATTAATTAATTTAAACACAACAATAATAAACCCAATATTTTAAATTCAATTAACTAATAAAAAAGTAATCATATTATCTAAAATAAAACAAAAAATTAGTGAGAAAAAAAAAAAAAGTTGAAGCAGTAACAATGCATGAGGTCGCCCCCAAAAATAATATAGAATGCCAAGAAATAAGGCCCAGGTCAGAATGCCAGAACACGTCCACCTTTAGGAAGCTTGAGGCTAAGGCAAGCCACTCTGAATTTATAGTGGATATGAGGTAAACAAGGAGAGCAAGATATCATGGAAGCCAAATGGGAAATTAAGCAGTGTTAATAATACTAAAAGGAGTCTTGGTGACACAATGGTTAAGTGCTCAGCTGCTAACCAAAGGTCAGCACTTCAAACACACCAGCAGCTCTGTGGGAGAAAAGACTTGGCAATCTGCTTCCATAAAGATTACAGCCTATGTGGGGACCATGGTCTCGGGGAACGTCTAACTCAATTGCCATAACACAGTTTATAAAGACAATGTTCTACATTCTACCTTGGTGAGTAGTGTCTGGGGTCTTAAAAGCCTATAGGCAGCCATCTAAGATACTCCACTGGTCTCACCCCTTCGGGAGCAAAGGAGAATGAAGAGAACAGGATACAAGGAAAAGATTAGTTCAAAGGACTAATGGACCACAGCTACCAAGACCTCCACCAGACTTAGTCCAGTACAGCTAGATGGTGCCCGGTTACCACCACTGACTGCTCTGACCGGGATCACAACAGAGGGTTCTGGACAGAGCTGGAGAAGGATGTAGAATAAAATTCTAACCCACACAAAAAAGACCAGATTTAGTGTCCTGAAAGAGTCTAGAGAAACCCCGAAAGTATGGCCCCCAGAAATCCTTTTAGCTCAGTGGTGAAGTCACTTCCGAGGTTCACCATTCAGCCGGGGATTGGACAGCCCCATAAAACAAAATGGGACTAATGAGGCACAGCAGTCCAGGGACAAGGACTAGAAGGCAGAAAGGGACAGGGAAGCTGGTGATAGGGAACCCAAGGTTGAGTAAGGACAGTACTGACGTGTAGTGGGGTTGTTAACCATTGCCATAGGGCAACATGCATACTAACTGTTTAATGAGAAACTATTTTGTTCTTTAAACCTTCATCTAAAGTGAGAATAACAGCACAACTGGAAGAACATAATCGATATCACTGAATTGTGCATGTAGAAATTTTTGAAATGGTGTATCTTTTGCTATGTATATTTTCACAAAAAAAAAAAAAAGTCGGGAAGGGAGACATGTCATGGGGTTGTTAACCAATGTCATAAAATAATATGTCTATTGACTGTTTAATGAGAAACTACTTGTTCTGTAAACCTTCACCTAAAGTACAATTAAAAAAAAAAAAAAAAAGATTACAGCCTAGAAAACCCTAGGGCACAGTTCTACTCTGTCATATATAGGATCACTAATAGTCAACATCACACCGTAACAACAACAAAAATATTAATTCTCATTTATATAGTAGCTACTTATGCCAAGAATTTTGTTACATGCTTTACAATCTAACTTCCTAATTTTAGAGAGTTAAAAAAGTGAAGGTTGCCAAGTCTAGGTAAATTATCTCAGATGTTAATGTTAGTTCAGATCTATCTCACTCACTCCGAAGTAACAAACCAAAAAAAAAAAAAAAATAACCAAACCTATTGCCATTGAGTCTATTCCGACTCATAGCGACTCTATAGAAACACAAGGCCTCAGAAAACCAAGTAAAACTGGGACAGAAAAATGTCCATTGGTTTTGGCAATATGGCAGTCGTTAGCTACCTTGACAAAAACAAACGAGCAAACAAAAAACTTTCAGTGAAATGGGGGCAAGTGAGAGAATATGGTGTGGTTAGATCAAATTACCAGCAAAGGGTAGCCATGTGCAATACTGCCAGAGAATTGAGAACAAACCACCAATCTGTCCATTGTTTCTGTGTCAGGAATCAACGACTGTTCTCATGTTGAGGATTGAACAGCAATTCAAGAAGTAGAGACAAAAGACCACTCAATGACGCTTACTGGCATGGATGGATAAGGTGTATGAGGCCAAGTAACTTGCTTCAAAATAATAGAGAAAAGAGGAAATTGGTGAGATATAAGGGAAACCTGAATTGATAATCGTTAAAGTTGTGTGATAAGTACACAGGTTTCATTATACTTCTATTTTTCCTGAAAGAAATAAAAAATAAAAACGAAGATTGAACTACCTGGTCAACCTGTTCAAGAAAGTTGAAAAATAAGGCAGTAAGTAGCTAGAAGTGGATAAGGGTCAGAAGAGGTTAAAAGTATATATATGTATACACATATTTATATGTATAATATATATTTATTATTATATAGGAGCCCTGGTGGCACAGTGGTCAAGAGCTATGGCTGCTAACCAAAAGGTCGGCAGTTCGAATCCACCGACCACTCCTTGGAAACCCTATGGACAGTTCTACTCTGTTCTATAGGGTCACTATGAGTCGGAATCAACTCAATGGCAATGGCTTTTTTAAATAATTATTATGTATATTTCTATACAGGCATTGTAGGTCCGGTGGTAGAATTCTTGCCTTCCATGCAGCAGACCTGGGTTCGATTTCCGGCCAGTGAATCTCATGCACAGATACCACCCATCTGTCAGTGGAAGCTCGTGTGTTGCTATGATGCTGAACTGTTTTGGGCTGAGCCTCCAGACTAACACAAACTAGGAAGAAAGGCTTGGCAATCTATTTACCAAAATCAATATGCTCCATGTATCACAATGGTCTGATCCACAACCAATCATGGAGATGGCGCAGGACTGGCAGCTTTTTGATCTGTTGTGCGTGTTGTCATCATGAGTCTGGGACCTACTTGACAACAGCCATCCATAACAACAACAACAATATGGATGTAACAATATTATGTAGTATCCTCATATTATCTATAGATGCTGTATTTATATCACATATAGATATTTAAGAAGACAGACAACTGTGAATCTCTTACACGTGGAAAAATAAGAGCCAATAATAATAAGTGCTACGTTTATTGAGCACTTTGAATGTGCCAGGCACTGTCTTCAGTGCTTAACTTGATTTCTCTCATTTATTGTAATAATGATCCTGTGAAATAGGTAGTAGTTTTAATCCAAATTAATGGATGATTAACAGATGATGAAACTGAAGCTTAGAGCAGTTAAATAATTTTCCCAGCCCAGATTTCCACATGGGAGCAGCAGGGTCCAGAGAGTGGAGAGATCCACTTTCACCAAAAGGAAGAGACTCTTTTCTTGGAAGTGGGGAATGGAGCTGAATTCCCATTTGAATTAATGTAATGAAGCAGAGAGAAAGACAATAGAATCCTTAGCTTTCTCCTTGTCTTCAAGTCCACTCCTGTGACCTCTGTGAGTATTATCATTTCTCTGTAGCAGCAGAGTAAACTGAGCCCCAAAGAGATGGCGTGGCTTGCCCAAGGTGAGGCCTTAACTCCTAGCCCTGTGTTTGTTTCAATTACAAAATCAGCCAGGATACAATTTTCCCCTGTGGATGATCTAAACTTCTTTATTTTATTATTCAGTGATTTCAGCCAGTAGTTTCTTTATGTATTTCATGTACGGGTTTACTGTTTTTTTGTCTTCTTTAAATAGTGGCCCTAGGGACTTCGATTAATCCCTGAACCTGTAGCGTTGCTGTTAATATTTGCAAAAGAGTATTCAAAGGTCACACATTTTTTTTAAATATATATAGGATGTATTTTGTTTCCTTGATATTTGACTCTTGTTTAGGTGGTGGTGGAAGGGATCTGGAATACCTGGAGTTTAGAATGAGTTTAGTTTATGGAGTGGTCATGGATATTGGTAACATCTGCAATGGCTCATAGGGGACTTGTAGGCAAGATTCATTGGCTGTGGCGGTGGCTGGTCTGTGATACGCCATCAGGGATACCATCAATCAGAGAGAGAGACAAATCAGTCACAAGGAATTTATAGTTGGTTTGAGCCAGAATTACTGATACATGTTCAAAAGGGTACATGTCTAATACAATCAACCTGATTCTGTTCGGAGAAAGTCCTGGAATAAGTAATCAATATAGTGTGGCCATTTTGGTACTGCATGTTGATAAAATTGACTCTCTATTTCTATCTTTGTCCAAATGTCAGTGTATTGGCTCAGTCACCAAACATTCTGGTCCATGGGTTTATTAGGTCTGGAGTGAGTGAATAACTGAATTAAATAACCTTTCAAATTTAACTTTGAGATCTTCTCTGTAAGCAGAGCAATGCCTCATCTGAACTGGTTCTTTAGCACCTATCCCTGAACCAAGCCTTGTGTCAAAATGAGGCCACGCTAGATGCTTGGGATTCATGGTATAAATCCTTAAGTCACCTTACATGCATCTCACCTTGTCTGGTCTGGTATCATGCCTAGCCAACCTTTGCCTGGGATTCTTCAGCTCCTTTCCAGCTTTGCTTCTCCGGGTTGACACCCTTGGGAGTCAGCTCACCATTGGAGATCAACATTAGTAAGGCGACATGGAATTCTTGTTCTAAGTGTGGGATATGAAGTTAGACAGAGCTTGAGTTCAAAGACTGGTTCTTCCATTAGTATGTGTGAACTTGGGCAAGTAATTTATTTTAGTTTTTTTAGCTAATACATGAAAACGTCGGCTGTTGTTATAAAGGCAAAATAATAGCAAACATGTAAAGCAGTTAAAACAGTGTCCTGTACCAAACAATTAAAAATATCAGCTATAATTATTATCATTATCATGAGCTACATCATTATTATGAATCATCCTAAGATTCTCTTACCTTGCAGATATATGTAATCTGGGCTTTGTCGTGGTCTGTGGGCCGTGTCCCTTTCTAGCTAAACCACGGCGACAGGAGAATAACCAAGACATTTTAAAAAAACAACCAAAAACCAAATTCATTGCCATTGAGTCAATTCTGACTAATTATGATCCTATAGGACAGAGAAGAACTACCCATAGGGTTTCCAGGGCTGTAAATCTTTACAGAAACAGTCTGCCACATCTCTCTCCTACAGAGTGGCTGGTGGGTTCGAACCGCTGACCTTACAGTTAACAGCAGAGTGCTTAACCACTGTACCTCTAGAGCTCCTCTACATTTCAAAATCTGCCCCTTTATTCTGCCTTTCAGTTCAATTGTTTCTCATAATTCTTGATCCTTCTGTTCAGTTTCCCAAACTTAACTGCCATTTCCCTTTTGGGGAGAAAGTCAATATGGTACAATGTACAGACCTAGGAACCAGTGTCAGATAGAAAGACCTAGGTTTGAATCCTGATTGCAGTACTCACTAGCTATGCTATCTTTAATGTTGCTTTATTCCCCTGGGTCTAAGTTTCTGCTCTTGAAAAAGAAGGTTGACAATGTTGAACGCACAAGATTATGTTGAGATTAGAGCTGGATTCTAAGTACCATACCCAGGGGCTAACACATCACTCCATCCCAACTGCTTGGTACTTACCCGTGCCAGGAGCTGTAGTAGATGTTAGGACTTGAAGGTGAATATGGCAGACCTTGCCCTCAGGATCTCATTGCTTGGTGGATGATGGAAATAGAAACTGAAATGATCGTTATGATAAGGTAACTATCCAGACAACCTGAAGTACCAGGGCTCTAGAGACCCAAAGGAGTGGTGTCTCACCTAACCAGTGTGCAGAGGACTGGGTTAGGGAACAGCTGAATCAAGACTGGAAGAGTTTTCTAGTTAAAGACAGCATGAAGGACATGCTAGGCAGAGGGAAGAGAGTAAGTCCTGAAACTGAAGGGTCTATGAGGGACGCTGAACCCATTGGTATATCAGAGCTTGCAGTATGAGGAGGGGTGTGTGAGAGAGAAGTCTAAAGAGAGCAAACCAAAAACTAAACCCGTTGCTGTTAGGTTGATTCCAACTCATGGTGACCCCATGTGTCACAGAGTAGAACTACTCCATAGGGTTTTCTTGGCTGTAATCTTTATGGAAGCAGATCGCCAAGTCTTTCATCCGTGGTGCTGCTGAGTGGGTTTCAAGCATCAAACTTTTGTTTAGTAGTCAAGAGCAAAACAATTTGCACCACCCAAGAAAGAAAAACAACAAACGAAAACCCATTGCTGTTGAGTCAATTCTGACTCATAGTGACCCTACAGGACAGAGTAGAACTGGGTTTTACCATTGGGTTTCCAAGAAACGGTGGATTCGAACTGCCGATCTTTTGGCTAGCAGCCGAGCTCTTGCAGGACCTAAATCATGGAGGTTCTTGAGTGCTATGCAAAGGAGCTAGGCTATATCCATGCATAATAAGGAAATATTGAGAGTCATATGGTTTATTCGCTTATTGGTAGATGTTTCTATTATTGTTTTCAGTGGTTCATTTGGTGGAGAGTCTCCGCAGGCTGGAAAAGATACAGCTGACAAAGGCTCATATATGTGATATCACTGCAGCTGAACTCCTGACACTTTATGCTCCCATCTGACTTTTCCCCAGAAGAATAGTCAGTCTGTCTAAAGGTCTAAGATATTCCTAAAGCTGACATCGTATCTTTTTTGTTTTTTTTGTTTTTCCCATCTCTAACTCATCGTGGGCACAGATCACAGTGTAAAACACAGGCTTTAAGGTAGGATTGCCTGGATATATATCCCAGCTCTAACACTTAACTAGTTTATCCTTTGACATAGTTTCAACTGTTCTGTGCTTCTGTTTCCTCATCTTGAAAATGGGGCTAATAGTGCATGATCTCCAAGGGTTGTTCTGAGGATTAAATGATGCAATACACATAGTGTCCTTCAACTATCCCTAGCACATAGTAAGTACACAGTAGACGTAACTGTGGTTAACGCCCTAGGTTGTGCTGACACTTTGAGCCCCTTCTTGGGATGTGTGCTTCAGAAGTTATCTTTATTCTTCTTCAGCAAAGGCACAGAGAAAACAATGAAAAGGACCAGATCATGCAATACCACATGGTGCATGCTAAGAGCCAAGGGCACAGGGCAGACAATGCAGGTTCTGTTGGTGCCAGAATGTCTTTACAAGGGGTCTTGATTAAAGAGGGAAGAAATTATGAGAGAGGAATGAGCTTGTTTTGAATCTGTGTTTGCATGACAAATATACCATTTTAGTTTCTTTGTGCATTTGTTAATATGATAAAGATTATGGGGAGCTGAAGAAGACACCTCCTCATGTTATCAAGGACGTAGGAGTTGAAAAGAGAGGACGCTTACAAAGCAAAGGCTTCGTGGTTGAGACAGAATTGGGATGAGGAGGTCTGAAAGCATTAAAAAAAAATGGACTTTAAAATCTGAATATCTGTCAGAATCCCAACAAGACCCTTCACTAGTTTGGCAAGTTACCTAAACTCTAAGTGTCTCATCTGAAAAGTGAGAATGTTTAACCTATTTACCTCATAGAGCTATTGTAAGAATCTGATGAGATAATATATGTGAACATTCCTTGTAACCTCTACATTAATTCTAAAATTCTAGTTATTATTAGGAAAGGGCCATATTTAGATGGTATAAAGGTGTAAGAACATTTCTGTCAGAGAAATAATGCAGATAAACGAAAAGATTTGATTTATTTGGGACACAGAAAGAGAGAAATTTTTTGCCCAGGGCTGGTCATATAGTTCACTAAATAGTTCATCTGGATGAGTAAGACATGGCCATTATCCTTGAAAAGTGTACAGGCTAATAGAGGCAATAAATAAGGGAGGACTATGTGACGAGTTTAGGTTGGAGAGCAGGAAAGAAACAGACTCGGAGATGGGTGTCTAGATCAACAATCAAATGGGTCCTAGATTTGAAGCAATGAAGTTAATTAAATCATCAAGAAGAAGCTATTGGAAGGCTTTGCATAAAAGGATGGGATCAGACTCTATTTTCCCATGCATACCTCTTGCCCCAAAGGGTTTTCCTGTAATTATTTTAGCAAGCACCCCATGTAGCCCGTACGACTGAATTTGTTGGGCAGGTATATAATGGGGCAAAATAAAGGCCAATTGCATAGGTAATTCATCTAAGAAAAACGGGAATTCAAGACAAGGAGTAGAAGTTGAATTACTCAAAGGGCAAGGGTACTGGATTTGTTTGAGGTCACATAATGGAATACCACAAAATGAGGTATAAATACTTCAAGCATGTGTCAATGAAACCAGGAAAATATCAGCAGAATTTTCAAGAGTGGAAAGGGGGAGAAGACTTAAGCCAGCACTGACATGGATATTAAGAATAAGGGTTAAGAGCAGTTTGGAGAAAGGACCACAGTTTCGAATCTCTGCTCTGATATCAGCTGCTTAAGGTGCAAGCTTGGACAAGTTTTTTTTATCTAAGCCTTGGGGACAGAGGTGATTCAGGGGTAGAATTCTCACTTTCCCTGTGAGAGACCCAGTTCAATTCCCGGCCAATGCACCTCAATCATAACCACCACGCATCTTTCAGTGAAGTCTTGTGTGTTGTTATGAGACTAAACAGGTTTCTGCATAACTTCCTGACTAAAGATGGCCTAGGAAGAAAGGCCTGGTGATCTACTTCCAAAAATCAGCTGGTGAAATCTCTTAATTAATCATGGAGTGGCCGAGGACTAGGCAGCGTTGTGTTCTGGTATGCATGAGGTCCTCATGAGTCAGGGGCCAACTGGACAGCAGCTAACAACAATGACATCAATAGCATAAGCCCTGATTTCTTTATCTGAAAACTATGGCTAACCATGTTTGTTTTAAAGATGAAATAAAGACTCAAAAGCCTTTACCACAGTGACTCTCATCCAGTGTGCATACAATGAATGTTGGCTGGCAAAAACTAAAAATCAGGAATAGAAGGATGAAAGCATATGTAATGGCAAGTAAAAAGAACTCAACCTAGAAATACAATGTTGTCCTTAATGGGAGCCCACAGAAGAGAGACTCATTCCTGACTCATTTGAAAACAATCACCAAGTGTCTACAATGCTTCAGGTACTTGCCTGTGGAAACGGGGACTCTAAGTTGTGTGCTCAGCCTTGCAAGGAGCACGCACTCTAGGAAGAGCTACATAAGTAAATTGACAATTGCAATGCAGCTTTTTAAAGGTAGGGTTGTGCAGGAGCAAGGAGGAGAGTGGTGTCTAGCCCTGTTGAGTTCCCCTGTGGTCCTTCCTGCTTTACTTTACCCAGTACTATTCCATTCTCTCACACTGTTCCTTGGTGAAGAAAAAAAAAAAAAAGTTGTTATCAAGTGAATTCTGACTCATGGCAACCCCATGTGTGTCAGAACTGTGCTCCATAGGGTTTTTGACTTAGTTATCTGGTGCTGCTATAATGGAAATACCACAAGTGGATGGCTTCAACAAACAAAAGTTTATTCTCTCACCGTCTAGGAGGCTAGAAGTCTAAATTCAGGGTGTCAGTTCCAGGGGAAGGCTTTCTCTCTCTGTCAGCTCTGGAGGAAGGTCTTTGTCATCAATCTTCCCCTGGACTAGGAGCTTCTCAGCACAGGGAGACTGGGTCCAAAGGATGCGCTATTCTCCTGGCTCTTGTTTCTTGGTGGTATGAGGTCCCCATGTCTCTCTGCTCACTTCTCTCTTTTATATCTCAAAAGAGATTGATTTAAGAAACAACTCAATCTTGTAGATTGAGTCCTGCCTCATTAACAAAACTGCCTCTAATCCCATCTCATTAACATCATAGAGGTAGGATTTACAACACATAGGAAAATCACATCAGATGACAAAATTATGGACAGTCACACAATACTGGAAATCATGGCCTAGCCAAGTTGACACACATTTTTGGGGGACACAATTCAATCCATAACAGTATTTAATGGTTGATTTTTTGGAAGTAGATCACGAGGCTTTTCTTCTGAGGCACCTCTGGGTGGACTCGAACTTCCAACCTTTTGATTAGCTGCTGAGTGCATTAACCATTCCCAGGACCCAGGACACCATATCTTGTCTCCAGACCTCCCCCATTACTGAACATCTCCTGTGTTCCAGGCACTCTACATACAGCCTCAAATCATGTAAACTTCAGGGTTAGCAACAGTTCCTGTGGTACCTGTGGCAATAATAATAAAAAAAAATGCCACTTTCTCAACACAGTTTACCTTCATATATTGGAAATGTTTTATATTAATTTTTTGAAACATGAAGCTTTGGGGTCATCTGCAAGAACGTTGTTGTAACAAATATACAAATCTAAGATGCCTATAATGTGACTGATGCTGTTTCAAATGAGGCATATTCATGCAGTGTTCAACTGACAAAACCACATCAACAGTCCTGGCAAATATTAATGTTCCAATTTTCAGATGAAGATACTAAGGCTCAGGAAGATGAATAGAATGGTCCCTAGTCACACAACTTAGAAAAATGACAGAGCAGAAATTACAGTCCAAAATCCCTATTTATTTTATTTTATTTGGCTCTCTGAAATTCTGATGACTCAGAAGTGTTATGTTTCATGACCATTTCTGCCTCTCTCTGCAAAAGAAACTATCTGAGTTTCCATGATTAGATCATCCCCTCTAATAACTCACCAACCTTCTCTGATTCATTGTAATAATGCCATTGCCGATAAATTGATTCCGACTCATAGTGACCCCGTAGGGCAGAGTAGAACTGCCCCATAGGGTTTCCAAGGAGAGGCTGGTGGATTCGAACTGCTGACTTTTGGTTAGCAGCCAAACACTTAGCCACAGCGCCACCAGGGCCCCCATTGTAATAAAGCACTTCCAATTCATTAGGTATTCCTTCTTTTTAGTCTGCGTTTCAAATTCGTTATTCATCATTTATCTACACCAAACTGTATTTACCATCCATTAGCTCTCTGTGAGCCTGAGGTGCCCAAATGAACCAATTTCTCCTCCATTAGACTGCATTGTGCCACATTATTTATTGCTCCCCATAATTTAGTAGCATCTGCAAATTCGCAAGCTTGGTTTTGAATAGTGAGGCTGTGATATCAGCAATACAAATCATGCAAGATAATGCTGAGTTGAAATAAGCATCTCTATATTTACCCCCATCAAGCTAACATGCAAATGCAATGCTATTATTCGTGTCTCCCATGTTACATGAGATATTCTCCCTATATTATAACTGATTATGGAGTTTGAGTGTGACAATAAATTCAAATTAGAGATTTGCCAGGTGAAATATCAGCTGTGCCTTTGCTGTGCTTTATCTTTACAAAATCAAATGTTCTTTCATTTTTAATGTGATTATGGGTAAAAATTCCCCCAGAAAGAATAATACGCAGTCATCTCATAGCCTAACCTGAAACACCCAGTATCTTATCGTTCATATTCAGACATGCATAGAAAATCATCAAGTGCTCATCTCAAACCAGATCAGTCCTGAGTTGCCTTTGCTTAATCAATCTTCACTCTCTCAAAATACAAGTTAAAATCTAAAACAATAGTAATAATAATAATAAAACCCATTTCCGTCGTGTTGATTCTGACTCATAGAGACCCTACAGGACAGAGTAGAACTCCCCCATAGGGTTTCCAAAGAGTACCTGGTGGATTTGAACTGCCAATCTTTTGGTTAGCAGCCATAGCTCTTAACCACTAAGCCACCAGAGTTTCCCAAAACAATAATAATATATATCATTTACGGAATACCAATCACATGCTAGACTATACTAGAGGCTTCCCATATACTCACTATTATTCCTCACCACAAACCCGCAAGGGAACTATTCTTATCTCCCAATTAACAGATAAGGAAATAAAGGGTCAGAAAGAGCAAGGGATTTTGCAAGTACACATAGCAAGAATATATCAGAATAAGATTCCAGCATAGGCTTACTTAGCTCCAAAGGTCATGGACTAACCAATAAATGGTTCAGCCTCTTAGGTAATAATAATTATGAAATAAAAAATATTAAACACAATAAAGGAGGCCTCATAAAACCCAGCTGTACAGATAAACTGTGCTGAAAGTCCTCCTTTCCTTAATCTTCTTCCCACTTGCTGACAAGGATTATGTGGATGAGAGATGATGCCTTTCATTCTATGAGTAAAAATAAAGCTTACGCTGCAAATATTCCTATAAAACAATAAAAGAGTGCTAGAGATCCCACGAGCAGATGTCTAAATAGAACAGGTGGATACTGAGTGCAGGTTGTACATGGAGTCAAATTCCAGTTATTTCATTAATTATCACAGTTAATTAAATGCACAGGATGGGCAATACTTCAAGAGATAGTTTTCTGCAATTAGAAGAGATGACTAGTTCTTGTACTCCACCACTTTACTCCCAGGGCCCCTAATGTGTTCCAAAAATCCCCCACTAAAGACATGACTGATCCCCAGTACCATTCCCAGCCTATGTGCACAATATACCCTGAGGTTTATCTCTTAGAGAAAGCTGAAAGCTACCCAGATGGAGAAAACCAAGTGATGGCTGTGGTACTGAGAAGGAAAAGGAGCAGATGGAGTAGAAAGGCAGTCACAGGAAAATGGCAGCAAAGAGAGCACAATAGGCTCTGAATGGTTACACTCTGAGTTAGGACAAAAGATCAACAAGGGTCCACACCTGGGTTGAGAAAGCAGAACAGTGAAGGAACAGGCAAAGCCACCCTTGGGAATAAGGATGGTAGAATGAGTAGGAGACTGCGAGTTCCTGTCAGGAAGGGTCAGATACTCAAAGGAGGAAGAGACCAGACATTCCCTGCAGTGCATCTTGGGCTTAGACAACTTGAAACACAGTTGTGATCTCATCAGTTGGCAAAACAATGACTGTATAACCAGTCATGCATTTGAATGTCAATAAATTCTGCGCAGAAACTTTTAAAACCATCAGCCCCTTTGGGGAGAGGTAGAGGTGAGGGCAAGGTGACAAGAAGTCCAACAGCATGATATGCCTACTGTGTGCTTTGATGATTTGAAGGTAAACAATATGAGTGATGTGAAGGTAAACAAAATATGAGTGGCAGCATGCCCCTGATAAGAAGTGTTTCAGATGGGAACACCATTGGTTGAAAAAGGTTTTATCATCACACTACCTGCCTCCCCCCACCCCCCGCCACCACCACCACCACCTTTCAGCTGGCCTCATCTACTCGGCCTCCTAAGACCTTCAAGCTTAGGTCAGGCTACCGAGGGCGGGCACGCACTCTTGCTCCAGATCCTTCCTCATTATGTCATCTTATAGCCACGGAGAGGCTAGAGGGCAGAGGGGAGGGAGTATTCCACTGCCTGCAGTTGTCAGATCTAGAAATTCAGGGCAAGAAATAGAGAAATTGATGTCTGGTATGAATATAGAGGATCAGGCTTCTTAAAATGCTTGTCAAATAATTTGCTTGTCAGTCTCCATTCCAAGTCCTGGAGACAAGAGGACTGGGATTCCCCAGAACCTGATAATCTTCCAGATTCCTGCCATAGAGCCCAGCTTTGTTGTATGGCATAGATCATGTTGTCATGTAGTTACCTCTTCCGGTCTCAAAACTAGGAAAAGTTTTGTTCCAATGAACAGCTGATTCTTTTTAAGATTGCAGACTCTGTGACCTCTGTGACTAACCACAAATCCCTCTGCAGTAGGAAACCCAAAGCTAAATGAACTACCTACTGTTCATCTTCATAGCATTATTATTTCCCTGTTTATTTTCTGCATCTTTTAATCACATCATTTTGTTTGTTTAATTACTGTGGATCATTTCTTCTCTTTTACACTACTTCAGAACTTTGTGGGGGAATGAAGCGCATAATTGTACAAATAAGTGTGTGATGGGATCAGGCCCAGAGAGGGTAGGACAGAGCCTGGATCCCTAATCTACACAGCCCTTTGGGTGGCCCTATTTGGACTTTAAATAGGTAAGTAACTATTTCCACAATCAGCAAATATTCAGGAAATTGAACTATAAGGAAGAAGAAAATGTTGGTGAGAAAATTTGCTCTACCTTAGCTCTGTCACTCTCTAGCTGGAGGATCTGGACACCTCACTTAACATATCTGTCTCTTTATTGTCTTACTTATAAAATAAAATGTTTGAATTAGTTCAGGTGTGGGCAAACTACAGCCTTTGGGCCAAATCCAGTTCATGATCTGTTTTTGTAGAGCCTGCAAACTAAGAATTTTTCCATATTTTTTGTGACTATTTTTGTTGTTAGCTCCAATAAAGTTGGCCCCCAATTTATAGCAATCCAATGTACACTGAAACAAAATGCTGCTTGGTCCTGTGCCCTTCTATGGTAGGTTGTGGAGCAGACCGTTGTGATAGATAGGGTGTTCATTGATTTGTGGAAGGAGATCACCAGGCCTGTCTTCCTAGTCCATCTTAGTCAGGAAGCTCATTGAAACTTTCAGCACCATAGCAACATGAAAGCCTTCACTGAAAAATGAGTAGTGACTGTCATGAGCGTCATTGGCTGGGAACTGAACCTGAGTCTCCTACATGAAAGGCAAGAATTCTACGCTGAACCACTGTTGTATGTTTTTAAAGGGTTATTTTAAATGCACAGAGACTGCATGTAGCCTGAAAAATATTTACTATCTGGTCCTAACAGGAAAAGTTTGCTGACTCTTGGACTAGTTGATCTCTAAGTTCATTTAAACCCAGTTTCCACCATAACTCTTCTACTCCAGCTTTGCTCTAATAGACTGTTGACTCCAAATAAATCCCTTACAGTTTCTGGAATTCCTTAACCCTCTGCAATGGGTATAATATAACTTAACATTTTAGAAGAACAGTTGTAACGACCAAAAAGAGATCAGTGGGTTAAAAAAAAGAAGGGAGTTCAGAAAGTAGAGATACGATAAGGAATAGTATCCATCTCCCTGGTGGAGGAAACGATTAAGCACTTGACAGCTAACTGAAAGATCGGTGGTTTGAACCAATAACTCGACAGCAGAAAGACCTGGCTATCTGCTCCCATAAAGATTACAACCTAGACCCATAAAATAAATAATATCACCTGTGAGTACTGTGCTCCTCAAGATAATCATCTAGAGGAGACCAAATGATTAATATTTACCCTAGACGAAAGATAAGAAGGCTGGGGGTGGGGGGTGGGGGCAGACATAGAAGCTAGATTAATGGAAATAGAACAACTAATATGGAAATAATAAGAATGCTGATATATTGTGAAGAATGTAACCAATGTCACTGAACAATACGTATGGAAATTGTTAAATAAGAATCTAATTTCCTGTGTAAACTTTCACCAAAAATACAATAAACTATTAAAAAAAAAAAAAAAGATTACAGCCTGGAAACCCTATGGGGCAGTTCTACTCTGTCTCATGGGGTTGCTATGAGTCAAAATCAACAGCACCTAACAACACATTGAGAAGTTTAAAGGAGCCAACCCAAGTTGACACAGAGATAGCACGGAAACTAAGGACATGAAGTGTGCAAAGTAGAAAGCTTTTTGTTCCCAAGTAATTTCAGGTAGTGAGTGCTTGACCTACTTTTGGGTGTTCAATTCAACCAGCTGGCTCATGAGAAGCCATCACAGAATCACAGACACTGACAGCTCTGTGATGTTTTTACACAAGAATCTCCAGGACACAGAGGCTGTTATCTGACTTCATGGATTGGGGACCCCTAATATACCGAAGGGTGCAGATCAAATGCTTTTCTCCAAATATGCACGTGTGATCCCTGCACAAGCGCATTACTGGGGTCTCAGGCCAAACCCATCTTTCCGCTCATCTCTGCTTCCTTCTCCCTCTGAAACCCAAAAACCAAACCCATTGCTACTGAGTTGATTCCAGCTCATAGCAACTGACCCTACAGGACAGGGTAGAACTGCCCCATAGGTTTTCCAAGGAGTGGCTGATGAATTCCAACTGCTGACCTTTTGGTTAGCAGCTGTAGCTCTTAACCACTGAGCTGCCGTTCATCTGGAATATCAACTCAGAGATGTTGGGAGCCTACTATGGGCCAGGTGCTTTACATACCTTATTTTTATGGAAACCCTGTAGAGTGACTGTTACATCCTCACTTTTAATGAGAAGAGGAAACTGAGGTTCAGAGTGGTTTGTTAGCATTCCCAGAGTCACGAACTAGTATATGATGAAGATTTGATTCAATTACAGACTTGTTCTCTACTACACTGCCTCCTATGCTGTAATAGTCCCAAATGTTTGGATTGTACAAGCCATCCCTCTCCTTCCCTCATATTCAGTCTATTACCCTGATCTGGGAAGCAATTCCTCATGGTATAAATCCCTTCCTACCCATGGCCTTTATCTAAATTCAGACTGGACAAACTGCCCCAGACCCTAGTTACTCTCCTTTAATGAAGCTTAATTCTGATACACTCTGCCCAAACCAAAAGTCTAATTGTCTCTGAATCACGCTGTCATTCTATATCACTCCTCTGTTCAAAACACTGATGTTTCCTTAATCCCTAGCCCATCAAGTCCAACCTATACTGCCCAATTCATTACTAGACCTATCAGGTGAAGCTCCATGTATTTCCCTTATGTGTCTCTATTCTGGTCAGACTGGTCCACTGCTCTCTTCCTTGAGGTATCTCACTGTACTCTAGCACTCTAGCCACACCCTCCTTTCATCTCCTCCATGCTTCCAAACCCTATGCATCCTTTATGGCCCTGCTTAATTTTCATACTTCCTCCATGCAGACTTATTCTCTTCCCTCTCATTCTCTTTCTTTTTCTAATTCTTAAAACACTTATTCTTTATTAAAGTCTTACTGAGTATTCACCTGGTGCATTTGACAGAGCACAGGTTTTGTTCCAAACTACATTTGATTCCTAGATCTCTCAGTTTTTGTTGTTAGGTGCCATCAAGTCAGTTCTGACTCTTAGCGACCCCATATAAAACAGAATGAAACGCTTCCTGGTCCTGCACATCCTCACAGCCATTGCTATGTTTGAGCCCATTGTTGCAGCTGCTGCGTCAATGCATTTCATTTATAGTCTTTCTGTTTTTCGCTGACCCTATACTTTACTGAGTATGATGCCCTTCTCCAGAGATTGGTCCCTCCTGATAACATGCCCAAAGTACGTGAGATGAAGTCTCACCATCCTCCCTTCTAGGAGCATTCTTGCTGTACTTCTTCCAAGGCAGATTTGTTAGTTCTTCTCTCAGTCCATGGAGTATTCAGTATTCTTCACCAACACCATAATTCAAATGCATCAATTCTTCTTTGGTCTTCCTTATTCATTGTCTGGTTTTTGCATGCATATGAGGTGATTGAAAAGACCATGGCTTGAGTTAGGCGCACCAAGTTCTCTTAGTTACTGTGTAGCATTAAGCAAGTTATTTGGTCTCCCGTATGTGAACAAAGGTGACTAATAATACCATTTTTGAAAGGTTTTCTGAGGGATAGCATATAAAAATGTCTCATATAATAGCTAACACATAGTGAGCAATCAATGCATATTTCCTTTTCATTTTTTTAAACTACCACTGTGCTTGTACAATACATTCTACACAGCCCAGCATTCTACTTCCATGGTCTCATTTTGTTTTCTTATTATTTATTTTCTATAAATTGTGCTTTTAAGTACAATATAAATAACACAAAAGAAGGGACCACGCCTTATATTTCTTCTTTAGCTCTCTTACACCTCAAATACCAAAAGAAAGGATGGTGTTGAACATACAGGAATTAAATCGGTAATATTTTATATTGATTGATTACAGTTTTATAGATGATTTGGGAAATCAATGATTTTATCTTCAACTCTAGCTAAAGTAATCAATATTTAAGTAAGTGGAAAATTTAGTCTTCAGGCAGTACTTTGTAAGTTTATGTATATACATATGGAGGCCTGGTGGTGCAGTGGTGAAGAGCTTGACTGCTAACCAAAAGGTTAGACGTGCTAATCCACCAGCCACTCCTTGGAAACCCTACGGGGTAATTCTACTCTGTCCTATAGGGTCGCTATGAGTCAGAATCAACTCTACAGCAAGGGATTTGGTTTTCTGGTTTTATATATATGTGTATATATATATATATATAGCAGGAAAAAAAATATTCTCATCAAAAGTAATTGGTCATTTTTTAAGAAAGGTCAGAAAAAATTAGACCATGCTGGGACTGATATTTTATGTAATTTTATATTCCATCCCATATTATTTTCTGATGTAGGCAGTATATATATTTGCTAAATAAAGGACTGCTCAGTCAGAAAACGCGTTCTTACAAATATAATTTTTTTAAAATTATTATTGTACTTTCTTATCCTTATCCACACACTCATTCCATATTGTTTTTTGAGGCCTCACTATGTAACGACCAATGCAGGTGTAAAGAGGAAATGATATGGCCCTTTCTCTATATGATTCCAAATTTGGTGGTAAGGGGTGGGGTGTGGGAGAGAGATCTAAAGAGAAATGAGAGCAGTCTGCGTTGGTTGTCATAATGACAATATGTGTAAATCCGTCTGGGAGCTCTAGAAAAACTTCATAGTCCTGAATCTGAGATCTAAAGGATGAATATCACCAAGTGAGGAAGGCTGATATAATGGAGGGGCTAGGGCATTCCAGAGCCCTGGTGGTGCTGTGGTTAAGAGCTTGGCTGCTAACCAAAAGGTCGGCAATTCAAATCCACCAGCCGCTCCTTGGAAACCCTATGGGGCAGTTCTACCCTGTCCTATAGTGTCGCTATGCGTCAGAATCGACTTGACGGCAACGAGTTTTTGTTTTTTGTTTTGTAGTGAATTCCAGGTACCCATTGTAAAAGCTAGAGGTAGCATCAGACAAGGTCTGGTGGTAACAAGTCTGGCTACCACAACAATGTCAATGGAGACGACATGCGGAACCAGAATTCCTATTCCTGCCAAGAAGTAGTGAGAAACCCCCACCTCAATCATTAACTGAGGTCAAATGGGAGACCTGTTCTTCTACTTCTGTTTGGCAATAATGAGGTGGTAACCCCTTCCCCTACCAGACAGTGTTAAAAAAAGCCAGTTAAGATAGAATAATTAAATAAGGATTTTGAGTCTCATAACAAAATTCAAAATATTGAGGTTTTCTTTAAAATTTACTCATTATACCAGGGCATAGGAAGATCTTAAACTAAATAAAAACAGACAATAAATAAAATGATAGATATTAGAATTATGTGACAAAGAGTTAAAGGCAGTAAGGATAAAAAGTTTAACAAGAAATTATGAACACACTTGAAACAAACAAACAAAAAATAGAAAGCATCAGCAAAAAAAAAAAAAAAGTCAACCAAGAAATAGGATATGAGAAAAAAACAAATAGAAGCATTTAACTGGAAAATATAATAAGTGGTGGGAAAAAAAGTTTTGGTGAATAGGCTCAGCAGCAGAATGGAGATGACAGAGGGGGAATTGGTAAATTTGAAGATACATCCACAGAAATTATCCAATCTGAAAACAGTAGGGAAAAAAAGAAAAGAATGAACAACAACAAAACAGAAAAATAATAGAATCTCCTGGACTTGTGAGATCATAAATTAAGACCTAGCATTCATGACACGGGAGTCACAAAAGGAGCGGATAAAGAGAGTGGGGCTAAAAAAGTACTCAAAGAAACAATGAATGAAAACTTTCAAAATTTGACAAAAGACGAACTTATAGATTCAAGAATACAAGTGAACACCAAACGGGATAAACTCAAAGAAACCCATGACAAGCAATATCATAATTAAACTGAAAACTAAAGACAAAAAAGAAAAAGAAAAAAAAGTTCAAAGTGGCCAGAGAAAAATCTACCATACCTATAAGTGAAAAACAATTCAATAACATTGGATTTCTCATAAGAAACCTTGGAGGGATGAAGGAATTGGCATAATGTTTCTTCAAGTACTGAAAGAAAAGAACAAATGGAGAAATGGACAAATTCACATTTAAACTCAAAGATAGTAAACTCAACATAGTAAAAATGTAAATTCTCCCCATATTAATACATAATTAAGGAGTCCTGGTGGTACAGTGGTTAAGTGCTGGGCTGCTAACCAAATGGTCAGTAGTTTGAACTTAGCAGCCACTGTGGGAGAAAGATGTGGCAGTCTGCTTCCATAAAGATTACAGCCTTGGCAACCCTATGGGGCAGCTCTCCTCTGTCCTATAGTGGAGCTATGAGTTGGAATTGACTTGATGGCAACAGGTTTTTGTTTTTGTTTTTTTTTTTTTTTTGGCCAACATAAGTACTATCAAAATCCCAACAATTTTTTTTTTTTTTTTTTTTGGTATACATACATAAGATTTTTCTAAAATTTATATGGAAATGCAAACTAAAAAAAAAAAAAAGTCTACCCAATTTGAAGAGTCATCATGTAGCCATAGTAATCAAGACAATGTGATATTTACAGGGAGATAAGCATATAGGCCAATGGAACAGAGAGAGAACAGCACTCTCTAAATAACCTATAGATTAGACAGAAAATAGGCAAGGGTGTGGAAGCATTCAACAACAACATCAACCAACAGGAGCTAACTGACATATAGAGAATACCCCACTCAAAAATACCAATATACATTTTCTTTTCATGTGTCCACAGAATATATACCATAATTGACCATATACAGGGCATAAAACGAACTTCAACAAATTAAAAAAAAAAGAAAGAAAGAAAGAAAAAGAAATCATACAGACTGTGCTGTTCAACCAGAATGGAATCAAACTAGAAATCATTAGCAGAAAATAAATAGGAAAATCCCCTAACACTTGGAAACTAAACAATATGCTTTCCATCAGTCAGAGAGGAAGTCTCAAGAGAAATTAAAAAAAAAAAAAAGGTGTTGAACTGAATTAAAATTTGTGGAACTCAAAAAACAGTGTCAAAAGGAGAAATTTATAGCACTAAATGCATACATCAGAAAATATTTCAAATCAATATTCTAAGTTCCAACTGCTACAACTTAAAAAAAAGAAGAGCAAAATAAGCCCAAAGAAGTAGAAAGAAGGAAATAATAAAGATAAAAGCCAAAATCAATGCAATTAAAAATAGAAAAACAATAGCGAAAAATCAGTGACAGAGCTGATTCTTTGAAAAGATGAATAAAATTGACAAACCTCTAGTAAGACTTAAAAAGTAAAAGGAAAGAAGACAAAATTACCAATATCAAGAATGAAATAGGAGATATCATTATAGACCTTGCAAACATCAAAAATATAATAAGGGAATATTACAAATAACTCTGTACATATAAATTTGAAACCTAGATGAAATGGACCAATTCCTTAAAAACATGAACCATTACAACTCATCCAATATGAAATAGATCATTGGAACAGGCCAATAACTATTAAGAAAATTGTATTTGTGACTTTAAAACTCCTGAAAAATAAATAGTCAGGCCCAATTAGCTCCACTAGAGAATTCTACCAAATATTTAAAGAAGAATTAACACCACCTTAGCAATCTCTTCCAGAAAACAGAGGAAGGGGGAATACTTCCCAATTTATTTTATGAATCTAATATTACCTGGTACCAAAACAAGGTAAAGACAGTGCAAGGCAGAAAAAATACGGAGCAGTATTCTTCATGGATTTAGATGCAAAAATCTTAAAGAAAATATTTGCGAATAGAATTCAATAATATATGAAGTGTTACATACACCATTAGTAACTGCGGTCCCCAGCGCCCATCAGTGGTGTAAGACTGGTTCACAATTCAAAAAAAAATCAGTGTAAACCACCACATTAATAAGGTAAAAAAGGAAAAATAGCATGATCTTATCAATCAATGTAGAAAAACAGAAGTAGAGTGGAACTTCTTCAATTGGTTACACAGTATCTACAAAAATCTACAGCTAACGTTATACTTAATGACCAAAGACTGAATGCTTTCCTCCTAAGACTGGGGTCAGAACAAGGTTGCCTGCTCTCACCTCTCTTATTCAACATAGTGCTGGAATTTCTAGCAAGTGCAATAAGGCAAGAAAAGGAAATAAAATGCATATGGACAGTAAAGAAAGAAATAAAACTATTGCTATTTGCAGCTGACATGACTGTCTATGTAGAAAATGTCAAGGTATCCACATAAACTGGAACAAATAAGTGAGTTCAGCAAGCTTACAGAATTCAAGATAAACATGAAAATATCAATTCTATTCCTAGGTACTAGGAATGAACACATGGACACTAAAAATAAAAATAAAACACCATTTACAAATTCTCAGGAAAAATAAAGTACTTCAGTCTAAATCTCACATGTACATTACTGAAAACTACACAAAGCTGATGACAGAAATCAAAGTAAATCTATGTAAATGGAGAGACATTCTGTTTCATGGATTGGAAGAGTCAACACAGTAAAGATGTAAATTCTCCCCCAAATAATACAGATATAACATAATTATTATCAAAATTCCAACAAGATTTTTATATATATACATGAGATTATTCTAAAATTTAAATGGAAAGGCGAAGTAAAAGGTAACAAACCATAAACACAAAAACAAACCAGTTGCTGTGGAGTCGATTCTGACCCATAGTGACCCTACAGAACAGAGTAGAACTGCCCCGTAGGGTTTCCAAGAAGGGACTGGTGGATTCAAACTGCTGACCTCTTGATTAGCAGCCATAGTTCTTAACCACTACACCACCAGGATTCTAAAAGGCAGCAGTCTACCTACCCAATTTCAAGATTCATCCATCATGTAGCCACAGAAGTCAAGACAATGTTATTGGCAGAGGGATAGACATATAGATCAATGGAATGGAAATGGAACACGGAAATAGAGGAACACAAACATGCCCAACTGAGTTTTGACAAATGTGTAAATGCAATTCAATGGCTGAAAGATAATCTTTTCAACAAATGGTAGTGTTGGAGCATTTGGATATCCATAAGTTAAAAAAAAAAAACAAAGGGCCTCAACATAAATATTACACATTATATAAAAATTAATTGAAAAGGATCACTGACTTAAATGTAAAACTGAAAACTGTAAAATTTTCTAGAAGAAAAACATAGGAGGGTATCTTTGGGATATAGGATCAGGTAAAGATTTCCTAGGCTTGACATCAAACGCACAATTTCTGAAAGGAAAAATTGATAAATTGGAGTTCATTAGAATTTAAAAAAAAAGCTTTTGTTCTGAGAAAGACTTGATTAAGCAGATTTAAAAAAAACAAAAACAGTGAGAGAAAGTATTTGCAAACAACATATCCAACAAAACACTGGCATCTAGAATATATAAAACTTCTCAAAACTCAACAGGGAAATGCAAACTAAAACCACAATGAGATATCACTAGACACTTCTCAGAATGGCCAATAGAAACAATAGTGACAACACCAAATTCTCCTGAGAATGCAAAGATACGGGATCATTCATACATTGCTGGTGGAAATGGAAAATGGTGCAGCCACTGTGAAAATCAGTTTTGCTGTTTCCTGTATAACTAAACATGTAATTACTATAAACCCAGCAATTTACTCGTTGCCATCTATTGCAGAGAAATGACAACTTGTATTCATACAAAAACCTATTCACAAATTTGCATAGTGGATTTATTTGTAATAGCTAAAAACTGGGAAAAACCCAGGTGTTCTTCAACAGGTGAATGGTTAAATAAACTGTGGTACATTCACACCATGGAATAATACTCACCGATAAAAAGAAATATACTACAGTATTGATACATGCAAAAACTTGGGAGAATCTCCAGAGAATTATGCAGCATTATTCACAATAGCAAAAAGATGGAAACAATCCAAGTGCCCATCAACAGATGAATGGATAAACAAATTATAATACATACGCACAATGGAATACTATGCAACAATAAAGAACAATGACGAATCCAGGAACTATTTCTCAACATGGAAGATTCTGGAAGGCATTATGCTGAGTGAAATAAGTCAGTCCCAAAAGGACAAATATTGTATGAGATCGCTATTATAAAAACTCAAGAAAAGGTTTACACACAGGAAAAAAAAAAATACTTTGATGGTTATAAGAGAAGGGAGGGATGAGGAGAGTAAATCACTAACTAGATAGCAGACAAGTGTTAACTTTGGTGAAGGGAAAGACAACACACAGTATAGGGTAAGTCAGCACAACATGACCAAGGCAAAGTCATAGAAGCTTCCTAGGTACATTCAAACACCTTGAGGGACCGAATTACTGGGGCTGAGGGCTGGGGACCATAGTCTCTGGAGGACATCTAGGTCAACTGGCATAACACAGTTCATAAAGAAAATGTTCTACATCCTACTTTAGTGAGTAGCATCTGGGGTCCTATAAGCTTGCAAGCAGCCATCTAAGATACATTTATTGGTCCCACCGCATCTGGAGCAAAGGAAAATGAAGAAAACCAAAGACACAAGGAAAATATTAGTCCAAAGGATTAACGGACCACATGACCCACAGCCTCCACTAACCTGAACCGAGAAGAACTAGGTTGGGCCCAGCTACCACCACCAACTGCTCTCACAGGGATCACAA
Organism: Trichechus manatus latirostris; assembly: GCF_000243295.1. Lineage (NCBI taxonomy): Eukaryota > Metazoa > Chordata > Mammalia > Sirenia > Trichechidae > Trichechus > Trichechus manatus. The sequence goes on along the minus strand of NW_004444350.1, from coordinate 173,569 downwards.
CAGAGAATCCCGAACAGAGCAGGAGAAAAATGTAGAACAAAATTCAATGTCACAAACAAGACCAGACTTACGGGTCTGACAGAGACTGAAGGAACCCCTGAGACTACAGCCCCCTGACATCCTTCTAACTCAGAACTGAAGCCACTCTTGAAATCCACCTTTCAGCCAAAGATTAGACAGGCCTAAAAAACAAACAGTAACACACGTGTGGAACGTGCTTCTTGGTTCAATCAAGTCTACGAGACCAAATGGGCAAGACCTGTCCAAAAGCAAAGATGAGAAGGCAGGAAGGGACAGGAAATCTGGACGAATGGACACGGGGAACCTGGGTGGAAAGGCAGAGAGTGTTAACACATTGCAGGGATCGAAACCAATGCCTCGAAACAATTTGTGTAGAAATTTTTGAATGAGAAACTAATTTGCTCTGTAAACTGTTACCTAAAGCACAATGAAAACAAAAAAAAAAAGCCAATCCCAAAGGTTACATACTGTTTTATTTCATTCATATGATATTGCTTACATGACAAAATTATAGAAATGGAGATGAGATTAGCTGTTGCTAGAGGTCAAGGAAGAAGTAGGGTCAGGAGGGAGTGGCTTATAAAAGGGCAACATGAGGGATTCGGGATTCTTGTGGTGATAGAAATGTTCTGTACTTTACCAATATTCTAGGTGTGAAACTGTACTACAGTTTTGCAAGATGTTACCACTGGGGGAAACTGAGTAAAAGGTACAATAAAAAAAATCTGTATTATTTCTTCCCACTGCATATGAATCTACAATTATCTCAAAAATTGAAAGTGTAATTAAAAATGGAAGAGGAGTGGGACATTTGCTTTATGCTAGTCGTCCTTAGAAAAAACTGTGTGTTTGATATTTTGCCCTACACTTTCACATATGGGCAAAAACTCACCATTCAGTTCCCTATGAAAGAAACACAAAGAAAACTCATAAGCACCATTAGAAATTCCCTTTCCTAAAATAACAATACAAGATTCTTTCGAGGCCCTGTAACTGAAAGGAGTCCACTTTAAATCCTTTAATGAGGATCCACTGGAGGGCAAGTCAGGTGCCAGCAGCTGCAGTAATTCCAGCTCCAATAGCCTATATTAAAGTAGATGCAGTTAAAAGCATGTAGTTGGATCTTGGGAGTGGGCGGGTGGTCCTCCTCGAGGAGAGCCGCCACTCATCCCCACCTCTTGCCTCCTGGGTAGCCCTGGTGGCCTAGTGGTTAAGAGCTCGTCTGCTAATCAAAAGGTGGGCAGTTCTAACCCACCAGCCGCTCCTTGGAAACCCGAGGGTCACTATGAGTCAGAATTGACTCTAGGGCAATTCTTTTTTTTTTAATGGCTAATTCAAGGCATCCTAGTGGTGCCATGGTTAAGTGCCCTGCTGCTAACCAAAAGGTGGATTGTGCAAACCCACCCAGTGGCTCCGCAAGAGAAAAGACCTGGTGATCTGCTCTTATAAAGATTGCAGCCTAAGAAAACCTATGGGGCAGTTCTACTCTGTCATATAGGGTCGCTATGAGTCAGAATTGACTCAACATCATACAGCAACAATAACATGGCTAATTCATTCACACTTTCCAAAAAGAAGTTCCCTTATCTGAGGCTATGGCTGCAAACAGGAAGTTGTATTGGAATGCTTACATTTTCTGGAGACAAATCATAAATGAACACCATAGAGAAGCTTCCACCTTTGAAAAGCTCCTTTGGCAAACCAGAGAGCATATAAAAGAAGTTTGCTGGGATAAAGAGCAGTCATGAAATCATTTCATATGAGGAACCATCAGAGCAGCTACAGATATTTAGCTTGGAGAAGAGGAATGTTAGCAGGTACATGGGTTTGAAGGGCTGTTAGATAAGATAAATAAGAGGCTCGTTTCCTCTTACTCAAGAGCAGTGTTTCTCAAAGTCTGGTTCATGAAGATGGTTTTAAGTGGCACAAGAACTAACATATCATGTTGTTATTAGAAATGCGTTAGAAAAAATAAAACTAAAACAAATGCATATAATAATATAAAATTTCCCCTTATACTGATGTTCACATTGTTTTTTAAAAAATGCACCTAATTTTAAAAGATTTTAAAAAAATAAAATCATAATAATAATAGAGGTGGTTCACGGCTCTAGCAATTGAGAAGTCTGCCTATGAATGCAACGGTGTATTCTCAGTGGAAACAAATGCCTGTTTGCCACTGAAGTCTTCAGTCAGATTTAACAAACATTTCAGAGAGACTAGCAGAAGGATCCTTGTCATAGGTGGAAATTTGGACAAAGTGGCCTTGACATCCTTTCCTGACATTTCAGAATCTTAGCTTCCATGATTTTTTGTGATTGTTTTGGGAGAAGCAGTGGAAATCAAGTTATAGTGTAATTGTTACAGATGTACTAAAAATAATTACAATGGCATTATTTCCAGTCAAAAAAGGGCAGTCAGCAAATTCTAGGTCAGGCATTCTCAAAATTGCTGATCTTTGGATCCACTGTCATTTTTTGGGGGCACTTATGACAAAATAGATTTGAAGACACTCTCAGAGTTTTCAGTGAAATTGGCCCAGTCTAGAGTCCGGAAAACTATTTTCAATGTTCCCCAGATGCATATTGCATACACTCAAGTCAGCAACTATTTTGCTCTCAAAAAGCAGAACACACCCACATTCATACAGGGCTTCAAGGCATTGCCACAGTCACTAAGCCCAGATTATAGTGTTCTTTCTGAAATAGAAGGTATAAACATTTCGTCTTGGTTTATAGCATTTTGAGAGTCATTATTCTTTTTAGATTGTTAGGCTATTCATGGCATAGACCATGTTGTACCGTTAATGTATTCCCCACAATACCGGGCAAAACACATTTTTTGAATGGAATTTAGATTACTAATGTAAAATGTTTACATTAATTTTCCTAAGACCATGCATGGTTTAAATTAATCAATATCATGTTTATAGATCTAGTGAGAGGGAAATTGAGGGGAAAATACTAAGAAAATTGCAGAGGATTTTTATTTTAACTCACTCCCAATAGCAACTCTTTTCAGTACTTGAAAATGTTGGTGATTTCCATCTCTCTTGTTAATAATGAACAAAGGCAACATGTAAACATTATACTTTGTGAATTTATTATACTTTGGCAATAATAATAAGTAGCATTTACTTAGTGCTCTCTGTGTGCCAGGTACTCTTCTAAGCGTTCTATGTGTAATGATTCATTTATTCTTCTCAACAGTTTTCTCACCAGACTAGTAATATCACACTGAAAGGAAGACTGAGGCACAGCTAGCTGGTGTGTGGTGTAGGTAGGATTTAACCCAGTCGTTTGAACATTATTAAGCTGCTACAGTGAGTAACTTTCAAAACTTCTTACCCATGCCTCTCTGTATGAAAGGAATTTCTCACAGAGACATAGTATACACACACAAACTCTCTCTCACACACACACACAGACACACACACAATGGAAACAAAAGGTTTTTGAGATGATAGAAGCTGTGCAATTTTGACATTTTTCTCTTCTATTTTATTTTAAAAATGCTAGTCAAGGCCAGCTAAATTGAGTTATACTATCCAACAAGATATCGCAATCCACGGCTTGAAACAAACTGTGCAAACGTACCATTTTGGCTCGGTGGGAAATGAGGAGTGGCATAAGTGAACAGGATGTAGCTCCCATGCACAAGTACTGAAGCTGCAGGAGGCTTAGGGGTTGGTGGGTGGTACCCCACAAGGTGAGCCGCCATGCTGTGCTGAAGAAGCTATGGAGCCACGCAGAGCGCCCGGAGCTTCCAGAAAGCACAAAGTACTGGTGCTTTCTTGGAGGCACTGTGGTGTTTGGGGAAGCGCATGTGTGGTAGAGCCAGGAAACCAGAGCGTGAAACCTAGTCGACTGTTGTCTGGCAAATCAGTTCAGCACTCTGAGATCTAATTTCCTGCCTGTTGTACTGGAATAATGTAGCAGGTGTTTTTGCTGCCCCAAGTCACAATCCCTTGTCTCACTTATGATTTCAGCCACAGTTGCAGTGGAGAGTTCCATATCAACTTAGACGCGCACTGACAGAGCCTAACTTCTAGGTCCAGCCTGTGTCTCTATGCTTCAGGACATTTTCTGAAGCTCCACACGCATTCAGAGAAACTAATGCCCTGGGGGCAGCCTCCAATCAGTGGGTAAATGCCCCATATTCTTGTGTTTGGGTCATTCAGATCTGAGAATTATTCTCTACCCTCCCAGAGATCCCACGGAATAGAGTTCCTATTGCCTACAGAATTTATCCGGCTGATACCTCTTATATTAACTTTTCTTCTTTCCCTATCTTACTCTCCCTACTTCCTAGGAACAACTCAAATAAACCACCAGCACTCAAATCCTTGCCTCAGTCTCTGCTGTCAGAGTAACACAAATTAAAAAAGTAATTGCACTGACTTACCAGTGTTCCAGGAATAAGCGATAAAAGTGTATTCTACCTCTAGAGGAGTGACTAGTACAGAGATCGTCAGTAATTATAAATTGTTTCAAATGAAGACTATATAACAGTATGAAATATATAGACAGGAGGGTAAACCAATGTTTTTGAGCCAAAAATAACTTGCAATTAGAACTAAGATCATACTGCTATTAAGTGAGGGAGTTGGGATTCAAACTCAGGTCAGTCCTTAGACATCTGCAGTTTAGACTATTTTCATAAAATTTAAGCCAAATTTTTTTCTAGGAGTTTATCTGAAGGGTATAATTAAGGGTATGCCAAAAAAAAAAATCATTATGCATATTTAAAATATATATGTATATAAAAAAATTGCCATTGAGTCAATTCCAACTCACAGAGACCCTATTGGACAGAGTAAAACTGCACCATAGGGTTTGCAAGGCTGTAAATCTTTATGGAAGCAGACTGCTACTTCTTTTTCCTATGTATAAGAAATTGTTATTCACCCATTCAAAATATGTTTACAGATGTAGAAAGATGTTCAAACATACTGATGAATTAAAGAACAGGCTAAAGTTTAATGTGTAGATCATAGTACTGTATGTAAACATATCATCTACATGAATAAATAAATGTACAAATAATCATAGGAATATAAGATTTATGGTTATGTACTACAAACTTTCAGGGATGGAATTCTGTGTTTAACATTGTCTTCTTAATTTGTTCTCAATGTTTTCTAATATTTTAGTCTTGGGATGAGCATGGATTGCTTAAGTTAACTCAACAAACAACACATCTCACTCAAGAGCCATTGCTCCTTCAACCCTACCATGCAACCTTTCAAGAGGATTTTGTAAGGAAATAGAGAACCAGGTCCAAATGCCCTTGTTGTATTCTGTATTTCTAAAGCTAGGTAACCCAAAGGACTAGTTTCTAGTTTGAATCCCTTGAAAGCAGTGTTAAACTCTTAAATTCCAAGAGCTAATTTAAGTCAAGCTATATCACAAACCTGAGAGAATCTTGCCTGAATCTATCTGCTTTCACTAAAAAGCTAATATTAGGGACCAAAACCTCATCCAGCCATCTGTTTAATCAGAGGCAAAGAGAGCCAGGAGGATCAGTCCAAACCCAAAGCATCAGAAACTTGAAAGAAAACTAAACACAGACCCCAAGCTCAAAGAATAAGGGCCAAGACTTTGTGGTTTGACCCTGTGTACCTGTAGCGAAAAGCTTTGAGGCCAGAACTGGTATATGTCAACATACCTGGCTCATGTGCTTAGTTCATCATTCTTATAGGCTCAAAGGCATAGAGGGTGTTGTTAAACGAGACCTAACAAAAACTTGTGGAAACACACATGCCAGGAAACTAGACCTGGGATTTGAAATTGGGATATTATCTCTGGTTCTTTGCCTAGGAGGACAACAGGCTGCCAAGGACCTCTTCCCAAACAAGGTTTGAAATTCTGAGTACAATTCTCTGGCTACATCTGGAAAATGGCGAGAAATATGTTGGGACTTATTTGTAAGTATGCTCATCCAAGTGTAGTTAATAAATTGTTCTTGTGACCTTACTCCTCCCAGCAATGATCGGTGCATAGATACTGGGAGGCACTACAGAAGACTTCTGGATGTTTTAAATAAAGGAAATAAACAACAAAAAAATTAAAGTACTATTCCCTTGGTGTATGATTATGTGGCCATGTCAATGTGTCCCACTGTTCCAAGCCCTAATAATGAGATTTGACTTTTGCTTAACACCTACTATGTGCCAGTCACTTTGACTGAAATATCTTTTAATCCTCATTGATATCAATAATGGGAACTTAAGATTCTTTTTACATTTTTAGAGATAAACACTGAGGCTCAGAAAGGCTCAGTCTTCCCCTAAGTCATTGAGATTGTAGGTGATGGACCTGGACTTCACAGACAGGTCTATGGGTCCTACTACCTTGTGCTATTCTTTCTATATTATGTCGACTCCCTCTTCAGCACAAGCATTTTTGGAATGATCAGTAATTCCTTCCTAAGCTCCAAATACTTCACTTTGCTCTTTCTTCTGGGAAATGGATATAAAAGTGGAGAAAACAGTGGTCAGATTGACACTATGAAAGGGGTAGATGCTAGCTAACTGGGCAGAAGATAAAGCTTTATCCCTTACAACCTACTCCACAATGGTGCACCATTTTGATCGCTTCCAGCCCCAAATACTTAGGCTTAATTTATCTGTTAATTAGAAATTTGGTGCACTCTCCTCAGAAGGCCCCTGCTAAAATGCAAAGAAACTACCTGGGATGAAGAGGGGAAGGGCACATAGTCCCCTTCTGCCAGCAGAGATTACTGAGGGAATATTTCAAAGGCACTAAAAGAGCTTTTGTGAAAAAAAATCCCAAAGCATAAGAGCAGTTGAAAGAAGGCCAGAGAAATTACAATAAAGGAAGAAAGAAAAGAAAGGAAGAAAAGAAAGTTCCCAAGAGTGCAGAGTCAGGGAATTGAGGATACAAGAAGAAGCATCCAATGTGAGCATCGCCATACATGCACTATAGTGGTTCCATAGTCATCTGCACAGTCTCAAGAACACTGAAGAGCCAAGGGCTCTGGTATTAGCAGAGAGTAGGCTCCTTGCTACTTCAAAGGTGCTACAGACTGTCCTAGTCTCCTCACCAAAAAATATGGTTGACTAAAATTAGCAACAGTGTTTATTCAACTGTTGAGAGGGCTGTGGTATGAGTCCCAGCCTCGAATTCTATGAGGAGATACTACAGGGTCTACTGGAAGTCGAACAGTGTAAAGGTTAAGCTGTGGGCTCTGGAGTGTGGCTATATGAATTTTAAGTATAGTTAACATTGAACAATTGTGTAAACTACAAACTTTGCTGCTAGCTCTTCAGTCTACAAATCACCCGATAAGTAAAAAATGAACATCACGATCAGTGACCAATAACATCACTTCCTTCAAAGTCTGTTGGTGACTGGTCACGGCACATCTGTTATTCAGTTCACACAGCAACAGCAAAGTGTCAATTGTGCTGTTTCCTTGTTTCTCAGGGATAAACTCATACACCATTTTACAAAAATGGAGCGTCAAAAGAGGGGATTGGGCAACAAGGATGAAAGTGCAGCAAATAAATAAAAAATGATAACACTGGAAATGGAATTTGAATCAAAAGCAAATGCAGTTATAGAACAAGCAACTGACTGTGTGACTGTTGATATTGCTGCCTTTTATAAGACTCTGGATGTGCAGCCAGAGGAACTTAGTGAAGGCAAACATGTTGACATAAGTGAGAAATGTTGTGATGAAAAGGATGAAGATGCCCCAAAGGAAGTGAGGACAAAATAAAACAAAACTTCACATTAAAGAAACTGTCAGAGATATTTCAGAACACTAAAAATGCAAAGTATAAAAGATTGGAGCTGACCCAAACTTAGAAAAAACTATGACGATTTGCCAAGGCTTAGACAAGATGTTCTCTCTATATCATAAGTTATACAATAAGAAGAAGACAAGCACTGTTCAAACAATTCTTAAAAGGATCTTACAATGAAATAAAAATAATAAAAAAAACTGTAGTTCTTAATGTTTTCAATGTCTTAAATTAGAATGTACTAAATAATATTAGTTTTATTATTTTTTTGTATCTCTATACATTTATAAGAAGCCCTGGTGGTGAAGTAGTTACGCACTTGGCTGGTAACCAAAAAATCTGTGGTTTGAACTCACTAGCTGCTCCACACAAGAAAGATGTGGTAGTCTGTTTCTATAAAGATTACAGCCTTGGAAAGCCTATGGGGCAGATCTACTCTGTCCTATAGGGTCATTATGAGTCAGGATCAACTTGAGGGCAACAGGATACATTTATAACTGAACATATGTAAGTTTTTTTGGTAAATAATTTCTTTTATTTTTGTTGTTGTTGAGAATATGCATAGCAAAACATACACCAATTAACAGTTTCTACATGTACAATTCAGTGACGTTGATTACATTCTTTGAGTTGTGTAACCATTCTCACCCTCCTTTTCTGAGTTGTTCCTCTCCCGTTAACATAAACTCACTTCCCCCAAAGATCCTATCTAAGCTTTCAAGTTACTGTTGTCAATTTGACCCCTTATACATAGATCTCAAAAAATCATAATGCTCAAGGCAGTCATCCTTTACTAGTTAAGCTAAACTATTGTTTTAAGAAGAGTTTAGGGGATAGTGATAAGATTTAAAATAGGAGATTTTAAATCTTAAAATCTTTAAGGGATAGTTTAAGATGTAAAGATTATATTAGGGTAGTAGTTTCAGGGGTTCATCCAGTCTCCACGACCCCAGAAAATCTGGATTCCATAAGAATTTGAAATTTGGTTCCACATATGCCCCCTTTTGATCAGAATTATTTTATAAAATCTTTGATTAAAACGTTTAGAATTAGTAGCCAGGCACCATCTAGTTCTTCTGGTCTCATAGCAAAGGAAGCAGTAGTTCATGGAGGCAATTAGCCACACATTCCATTTTCTCCACCTATTCTTGACTCTCCTTCTTCCTCTGTTGCTCCAGGCAAATAGAGACTAATTGTTGTGCCTTGGACGGCCACTTTCTGGCTTTTAAGATCCCAGGCACAAACAAACAAAAAACACAAGCACAAAAAGCAAATAGATGTGATGACACATACATATGAACAAGACAAAGGGAGTGAAAGCACATCTATGGAAGGCAAAATAGTGAAAAGAATGTAAGAATATAACACAACATTAAATTTAATTCAAGACTTAAAGGAAAACATAGACAAATATCTAAAAGAAATAAGGAAAACAATGCAAGAACAAAACGAGGACCTAAAAAAAGAGAAAAATGAAACTAAACTGAAATATTGCAACTGAAAGGGACAATAACTGAAATGAGAAACATAATGGAAGAATTTAACAAGAGATTTAATCAGACAGAAGAAAGAATCAGCGAATTAGAGGATAAAATAGTCAAAATTGCAAAGGCTGAAGAACAAAAAGAATGGAGCTCAAGAATGCTGAGCACAGTTTAATGGAATTATGGGTCCTAAAATATGCATAATGGGAATTCCAGAGGGAAGATGAGTAAAAGGGATAGAAACAATATTTGAAGAAATAATGACAGAAAATTTCTTCAAATTGAAGGACATGAATCTACAAATCCAAGAATCTCAAATAAACTCCAAACAGGATAAACTCAAAGAGATCTACATTGAGACACATCATAGTTAGGCTCTCAAAAAGTAAGGCTAAAGAGAAAATCCTGAAAGCAGTGAATGGGAAGCAAACAGTCACATACAAATTATCCTCAGTAAGATTAAGTGTGAAATTCTCCTCAGAAATATTAGAGGCTAGAGGCAACAGAATGATATATTTAAAGTGCAGAAAGAAAAAAAAAAAACTGTCAAACAAGAATACATCCCCAGACTGTTCTTCAAGAATAAGGGTGTCAGAATAGCATGGTACTGGTACAAAGCCACACACATAGACCAATGGGACAGAATTGAGAACTCAGAAGTAAATCCATCCACCTATGGACAGCTGATCTTCAATAAAGGGCCAAAGTTCATTTAATGGGGAAGAGACTGTCTCTTTAACAAATGGTACTGACAAAACTGGATATCTATCTGTACAAAAATGAAAGAAGACCCATACCTCACACCATACACAACAACAAACTCATAATGAATCAAAGATCTAAATGAAAAACCTAAAACTATAAAGATCATGCAAGAAAAAATAGGCCAAATCTAGGAGCCCTAATACATTTCATGAATAGCATACCAAACATAATTAAAAATGCACAAACAGTGGAAGATAAACTAGATAAATAGGACCTCCTAAAAATTAAACACCTATGCTCAACAAAAGACTTCTCCAAATGAGTAAAACAAGAACCTACAGGGTGGGAAAATATTTTTGACTACAACATATCAAAGAAGGATCTAATTGCTAAAATTTATAGAAAACTTCAACACCTCAACAACAAAAAGACAAGTAATCCATTTAAAAAATGGGCAAAAAATATGAACAGGTACTTCACCAAAGACATCCAAGCAGCAAACAAACACATTAAGAAATGTTCATGATCATTTACATAAGAGAGAGGCAAATCAAAATTACAGTGAGATACCATCTCACCCCGACAACTATGGCACTAATCAAAAAATCAGAAAAGAGCAAATGCTGGTGAGATTGTGGGGAGGCTGGAACTCTAATACACTGCTGGTGGAAATGTAAGATGGTACGACCACTATGGAAAACAGTGTGGCTCTTCTTTAAAAGACTAGAAATAGAAATACCACATGATCCAGCAATCCCATTCCTAGCTATATACCCCAGGGAAAGAAGAGCTGTGATATGAATATGCACAGACATATGCACTCCCATGTTCATTGCAGCACTCTTCCCAATAGAAAAAAGATGGAAATAACCTAAGTGCCCATCAAAGAATGAATGAAAAAACTGTGGTACATACACACAATGGAGTACTACGCAGTGATAAAGAACAAAGATGAATTCTCAGAACATCTCACAACATGAATGAACTTGGAGGACATTATGCTGAGTGAAATAAGTCAATCACAAAAAGAATAATATTGTATGAGACCACTACTATTAAAAAAAACAAGAAAAAGTTTGTATAGACACACACACAAACAACATTCTTTGATAGTTATCAGGGATGGGAGGGGAGGGAGAGAAAATAATCAACTAGAAAGACGATATATGTTAGTATTGGTAAAGGGAAAGTCATTACACAATAGGGAAAAGTCAGCACAACAGGATCAAGGCAAAGAAAGGCACTGAGAGGAATGCAAGAAGAAAGGGCAATCACAGTAATTACCGTAACATAGACAACTCTACCACAATAGTATTGACAAATACTAATCTATGAAAGGAAACATAGATAGAGAGGGATGCTAAAGAGGAATGGGAGGGTGCAAGGGAGCACACCCACCTGCAGATACAGGTTTGATAGTGGATATTACTATGTACACATTTGTAGATGCTGTATATATATTAATATAGACAATAGAATACACAAGGGGCATAGTCACGGAAACTTCCTAGTCTTAACCAAATGCCTGGCAGGGTGAAGTTACTAGGCTTGAAGGCTTAGGACCATAGACTCAGGGGACATCTACATCAATTGGCATAACAGTTCATAAAGACAATGTTCTACATCCTATTTTAGTGAGTGGCGTCTAGGGTCTTAAAAGCTTGGAAGCAGCCATCTAAGATACAAATATTGGCCTCATTCTGTCCAGAGCAAAGGAGGGGAGAAAACCCAAGACTCAAGGGAGTAATTAGTCTAAAGCACTAATGAACCACATGAACCACAGTCTACATGACCCTGAGACCAGAAGAACTAAATGATGCCCGGCTACCACTACTGACTATTCTGACAGGGATCGTAACTGAGGGTCCTGGGAAGAGCAGAAGAAAAATGTAGAAAAAACATCAAATACATAAAAAAAAAAAACAAAAAAAAAACAAAAAAACAGACTTACTGATCTGACAGAGACTGGAGAAACCCTGAGACTATGGCCCTAAGACCCCCTTCTAACATGGAACTGAAGCTATTCCCAGAGACCACCTTTCAGCCAAACAATACAAAATAAACTTACAAATAAAACTTACAAAATAAACTATAACACCCAAAAGGAATGAGATCCTTAGAACAGTTAATTATATGAGACCAAAAAAGGCAAAATCTGTCCAAAAGCAAAGCTAAGAAGGCAGGAAGGGGTAGGAAAACCAGACAAAGGGTAATAGGGAACCCAGGGCAGAAATGGGGAGGGTGTTAACACATTGAGGGAACTGGGACCAATGTCTTGTAACATCCTGTGTACAAATTGTTGAATGGGAAACTATTTTGCTCTGTAAACCTCCATCAAAAGCACAATAAAATAAAAAAAGAACAAGGGTGAAATTAAAACATTCCCAGACAAACAGAAACTGAGAGACTTCATGTCGACTAGACCAGCCCTACAAAAAATAATAAAGAGCATTCTGCAGATGGAAGGGAAAAGACACTAGAAAGTACTTCAAAGCTATACATATAAAGAAATGTTCCTAATAAAGGGAAATGCGTTGACAAGTGTAAGGATTAGTAATAATGTATTCAGGCTTGTTACTTCTAATTGTTTTGTCCTTCATTCTTTTTAACAAAAAAATGCATAAAAACATAGGAAGGTTTGTAATGTTTGGCAACAAATTTTGAAAGTCATGGAACATGATTTTTTTTTAAATTATAATATATTTTCAACTACTTTTGGTTTTGTATTTTGATTTTGTGTCCTGATTTTTTCATAGTAAGAAAAAAATAAAAAGTTTTACTTAATCATTTGTTTGGGTTCAGTGTTATTTAGAAGCATTTTCAGGAAGTAAAATAATGCAGACGAAGATCTCTGATCAGATGGCGTAGCTCTATGTTGGAAGTCCCAAGGACAATAACAGGATTATATTTTCTTCTAAAGACAGAGAGCTAGGCCACTTAGAACAGTGCATGCCGTATCTATTCATTGCTCAGGTGCCTTTGATTACATGGGACATCTGTTATTTAATAACAATTTTCAGAGGGAAAAATCTTACCACTAGATTAAATACTCATGTCCTAATTTCCAAATAGGAGTCCCTGGGTGGTGCAACTAGTTAATGTGCGTGGCTTTGAACGGAGAAGTTGGCAGTTTGAATCCACTCTGAGGCACCTCAAAAGAAAGGCCTGGTGACCTAAAAAAACACCATTGCTAACCCTATGGAACACAGTTCTGCTTGGACACACATGGGGTCTCCAGGAGTTGGGGTCGACTTGGTGGCAATTATGTTTTTGTTTTGCAGGCAGGTGATTTTTTTGGGACTTCATCCCATTGAGGAATAAGGGATAGCAAAGTGGAACTAGAACTAGAAATGAGGGAAAGTCAATTTCACTGTTGTTGTTAGTTGCCATAGAGTTGGCTCCCATTCATGGAGACCTTACATGGAACAGAATGAAACAGTGCCTGGTCCTGGGCCATCTTTATGAGTGTTGGTATATTTGAGTCCATTGTTGCAGCCACTGTGTATTTTGTGTAACTTCCAACTAAAGGAGCTCATTTTCCAGCACTCTATCAGATAATTTTCTATTGTGATCTGTAGGGTTTTTCGTTATCTTATTTTATTTGCTGTTGTTGCTGTTGAGAACATACACCGGTTCAACAGTTTCTGTATGTGCAGTTCGGAGACATTGATTACATTCTCTGAGTTGTGCAATCATTCTCACCCTCTTTTCTGAGTTTTTTATTTGTTTGTTTTTCTAATCTCCAAATATTAAAATGTGAAATAATGTCTGTCTTAGGTTTGAGGAAATGTGTTAATTTTGAAAAGGGACTTGGGTGTGTGCTGTGCTCAGTGATAAAGTGAAATCATTTGGATTAAACAGAGCATTCCAGAGTTTGAGTGTGAACGTACATAATCCCCTTCAAGGTGTGGAAAGAAGTGCTGATTCTCTTATCTTGCACCCCCAAATGCCAAAACACACACACACAGAGCAACAGACATTGCCGCTCCACCTCCTAATGTGCGCAGTGCCAGTGAAGTGGAGATTTTCCATGAACGGAATTACTGAGACAGGCAGCAACAAGGAAATAGTCCTCTGAAAATTACAGTGACTGCTTTGAAATTCTACCTCGAGAGCATGTCCACTTACTGTTAATAGCTTCAGAAAGTTTCAGTATTTCTCCATTTGAATCCAAAATCAGACTGTGAACACATCATCCTTTTTTAGCTTTCTAAAACAGATGGACTTTAAGCTGATAAACCTCCATACTGACACTAACATTAGTATCAATACTATGAACTAAATTGGATTTCTTACTTTTGATTATGAGTCATCTAGTTTATGGATTGTAGTGCAACCATTTTAAACTGAGAACACCAACAGTGGGAGGAGGAGGCTATTGCTCAGGACTTGAATTTCTATTTCTGTGGCCTGGGATCGTCATTCTTCTTGGGTCCTAAATTTGGATCATTTGTGCTATTATAGTGACAAGTATCTTTTTTTTTTAAAGACTTTCTAGGTGCTGGACATTATAGTTACCAATCTGCATACAAAGTCTTATACAACTCTTTAAAGAATTACATTTTGGAGATGTGGAAATGAAGACTCAGGGGGATTTAGAAACTTGACCTAGGTAAGCAAGCTTGACCTTAGTTAACCTGGCATCTGAACCCAGCTCTGTATGGCCCTAAAAGTCATTCATTTCTCATCACTGATTGTGGACATGAACCCCTCCAGCATGCAGGACCGAGGCTGGACAAACTGGAATTGGTCAGGAGGAACCACAGAGCCCTACGTCTCAATCAGGAATGGTATACCAACATTGCGTGTATATTCTTTTGAATGTTAGGTTTGCTTATCAGTTTTTTGACCATCTGCTTCAATCTCCGGCCATTCATTTGATTGATCTTAGGAAAGAATATTTAGTAATCAGTTGCTATTATTTTGCCTGATTTCTAAAGACTTTTACCTGTATTATCTTTCCCAGAAAATACAGCAGATTTATCCTTATATCTTATTTGCCCGAATGGTCATAAGCCAATCCATCCCTAAAACAATCTCTAGGACTGGGTATGGAAATATTTTGCCTGTCTTACACTAATCATCCAAGCTAGAAGGTCCACTAGGCCCAGGTTTATCCCACTGCATGGATGGCAC
This sequence comes from Trichechus manatus latirostris, assembly GCF_000243295.1. Lineage (NCBI taxonomy): Eukaryota > Metazoa > Chordata > Mammalia > Sirenia > Trichechidae > Trichechus > Trichechus manatus. Next base: position 158,455 of record NW_004444350.1, on the reverse strand, counting down.
CACTTCTACCCCGGGATCTGAATGTTACTCAAGCTCGATGTTCATTATCAGGCTTGGAAATGAACAATCCTTCCACACCTTCTCAACCCAAACCTTGCTGAGTCCATTTTTATTTGATTCTTTCTTGAAACAGAATCTGCACCCTTCCCTCGTTATCTATTCTATCTGCTGCCATATTAACAATGACCTTCATCTCTCAGCTAGGTGAATTATTTAACCCTAACTGGTATTCTGAGGCATGGGTGGTTTAGTGTCTGAATTCGCCCCTTCCACGTAGGAGACCCAGGTTTAATTCATAGTCAATGTGCCTCATTCACATCAATCACCATTTGTCAGTGGAGGTTTATGTGTTGGTATCATGCTGAACAGGTTTCAGTGGAGCTGCCAGATTAAGAAGGATTAGGAAGAAAGGCCTGGTGGTCTACTTCTGAAAATTGGCCAATGAAACCTTAAGGATCACAATGGTCCTATCTCCAAATAATCATGGGGATGGCAAAGGACCAGGCAGTGTTTTGTTACATTGTGCATGGGGTTGCCATGAGTAGTGGTCAACTCAATGACAGCTAACAACGACAACAATTCGTATTCTGTCCTCAGACCCATTCCTTCCCCTATCTCCTAGCACTACCTCCTACCACATTCAGCCAATGGATCGGGCACACAGCTGCCATATTTACCTGCTGTGTTGATTATGGGACCCCCAAGCTAAGGTTGTTCTGTGCCAATCTTCTCTTTAACACGTCTATGCTAATTTTCATCCAGACATATGGCTTGCCCAACTAGAGTCTGCATTTCCTACACTTCCGCACAACTGTAACTGCGCATTGAGCTAAGTCCCAGCCAGTAGAATAGAAGCAGAAGGTGATGTTTGCGATTTTCAGTTCATTTCCTTGAAGAAAAGCTGTCCCATCAAACAGGATGCATCAGGGCAACCTTGGAAGTCTACTCCATTATGATTATAATTATTATAATTACTCCATTATAATTATGTGTTATAATTTTTATGAGTATTATATACTTAAAATTACCAAGAATTTGAATAATGACTGTCTCCTTTACGAGACTCTGGGCAGAGGCTTTGTGTTTTTCTTCTTTATATTCCAGGCACTTACTGTAGTGCCTGCCGCATACAGAGGCTTGAAAAGTACTTGTCGAATGTAAGAAATAAGTGTTGCATAGTATACATCAAACACAGCCTAAGTGCTCTCATAATACTCATGTAACGTTTCTCGTATGTTAAACATGTCTTTCTAACATATAAGTGATTAAGAACAAGGACCAGGCTGTCTTATTTTGTGGCTAACATTGATAAGCATAAAGATTTCAGTGAATACCTTTGGGATTTTTTTAAACTGGAATTTTAGAGTTTGGAATCACATAACACCAAAGTCGTAAAGGATCTTAGAAATTATCTAAAGAAACATTCCCATTTTATGGAAGAAGAAAGTGACACCTAAAGAAGTATACTAATCAGCCTAAGATGACACAGCTTGATGTGACAGAGCTGGGACATTTAACTTGATCTTCTAACTCAACTTCAGTGTTGAAGGACTTTATGACATGTTGTGATTTCAACTAGTTCACATGTTAGTATTTCTGAGCTTATATTTTGGTTACATATTTCTTTTTTTTGCCTGCCCCTTTTGATCTTTTTGCTAGCACAAGGACAGCCCTTAAGGGAAACTTATCAAAGACTAAGAAAAGAAATCAAATCAAAACAAAACGAAACAAAAAAACTCAATAAAAACCTGAATCTCTTATCACTGAAATTAGAGCACTTTCTCGTAATTAATCAGATGAGTTCACAAATGAATGAATATGATGCATGACACATTCCCCCCAGAGACCCTGCTCCCAATGAAGAAATATAAACGTGAATGTTGTGCCCTCAATGGAAAAATGGCAAAAAAAAAAAAGAAAGACTCTGCAGAAGAAATGGGCCTGTCTTTTTTTGTGTCTGGTTGTCTGTGTGTCCTGATTGAGCAGTAAGATTTCCCCTGTCAGACAATCCAGAACTTTTCCCACCCCTAGCTCTAAATCTGTGCCTTCCCCCCGCCTACCCACTTCAATTAAGTCATGTGAAAGCATTTGTTGAGCATCTGTTATATGCTGGACATTTTAATAGGTACGTCAGTGGAAAAAAGTCATTAAGATGAGGGTCCCATCTTTCACTGAGGTGATAGTTTAAGTAGTGAGTCATATAAGAAGGTAGGTAATTTCCATAAAATGTACACATTAATAAATAAATAAAAACCAAACTCATTTCCATCGAGTCAATTCCGACTCATAGCAACCCTACAGGACAGAATAGAACCGTTCCATAGGGTTTCCAAGCAGCGGCTGGTGGATTCGAACTGCTAACCTTTTGGTTAGTAGCTGAGCTCTTAACCACTGTGCCACCAGGGCTCCAGTGTATACACAGTTCTAGGGAATCACAGAGGGGCAGTATACAGCCCATTCTGGGGTCAGGAACAGCTTTCTAGAGGAGAAAATGTCATAGTCTAATATTAAAAGGTAGATGAACAGTAGTTAGTTAGGCAAAAATAGAGAAGGACATTCAAGGTGAAGGGGAATGTTAAAGGTTAGAGCAAAGGCACGAAGGAATGGAATACCTTGGTCTGTATACGAAACTACAGTTAAGACTTTCAGTGCTAATCCATGGTTTGGTAGAGAAGAGAGAAGTATGGGAAAGATGTTTACAATAAAAGCAAGAGGGACAGGGATGAGCTAGATCACCAAAGTCTTATGTGCCAGGCAGAAGGGCCTGGTATGTATCCTATGGCAACTGGACAGAATTAAAGGTGCTAACCAAGAAAGGAACATAATTAAATTTGCAATTAAAAAAAAGCTTCAATAAACATGATGGCTAGATTGCAGCTATGGAGTAAGAAGGATAACCTTGAAGGCAGCAAGTCCTCTAGGATATGGTGGCAATAAACCGAGTATGGGATAAAAAAAGCCCTGGGCTAGGTAGGAGCATGTACAAAAGGGGAAGGATGTGAGAGATATCTAGGAGGTAGAATCAACCAGACCAGTGTTAATTGAATATAATGGTGGAAGAGAGGGAGGGGACAAGGTCCATTTGCTTGATCTAGGATGACAGTGCTAGTCATTAAGATAAAAATCTTGAGGGAGCACCAGAAGGCTTGGAAAAGTAGATGTTGAGTTATATTTTGGCCACATTTGGGAAACTAGGTTCTAAATCCAATTCTGATATTATTTAGTTGGTCGCTTTGAGCTAGCTATTGAACTATCCTAGTCTTACCTTTCTTATTTGTCTAATGGTGTGCTTAGGTCTTAGATTTACAACCTAATTACAAACTCTTAGAACCATGGATGCGTCTTCCACATTTTGTGATTTTTTTTCTCATCATCTGGAAGAGGAAAGTGCCCAGTAGAACATCCTCCCCAGGGTTTTCTTTGAATTAAGCAGCTAGCAATATGCCTTGAAGACACAAGGATTAAAGAGCCTTTTCAAAGCCCACATCCTATTCATTTTCCTTTTCTCGTAGCTTTAGGGTAAGAGAAGCTTCTACAAGAAAAAGTGAAATGATGAATAACACCAGTCAGAGAACAAATATAAGCTAAAAGGATTACTGACCAGTCAGTCAAGGACAAAATCAAATTTTGAGTTATTTGTGTAGGACAAGAAGTATATTAAGTGATGGATTAAACATAATACTTAAGCTCCTCTGCTTTCAAAAACATTTTTCCTCCTTTGAAGGGGACATGCAATAGTGAAGTAAACACTGAAGCTTTGTTTAATCAGGCACTGTCAGGGAGGATTTCAGAATGAACCACAGCTGACATTGTTCTACTGCAGGCTTCCTTGGCCTTTGAAAGCATGCATTCTAATGAGACAGCAGGTAATTTCCAGGAAACAGCGAAAGGGAAATGTGCCCAAATTTCTATGGAAGCAATAACAGAGCAGAACTGGCTGCCTCAGACCTCCCATGGGGCCCATTCAGACACAGCTTGAACTGACATTGGCTGAGTACATTCTCTGCTGGTTCAACTCATTTATGCACATTTTTCTGGCACTGAATTCCCTTTCCAAAACTCACCGTGAATATCTTACATGGGCCTAGTATCTACAACACGTAAAGAACTCTTATCACTCAACAACAAAAAGGCAAACGACTAAATTAAAAAGTCAAAAGATTTGAATAGACACTTCTCCAGTGAAGTTATACAAATAGCCAATAAAGCACATAAAAGGATGTTCAACCCGAAACCAAACCTGTTGCCATCAAGTTGATTCCAACTCATAGCAATCCTATAGGACAGAATAGAACTGCTTCATAGGGTTTCCAAGAAACAGCTGGTGGATTTGAACTGCCCACCTTTTGGTTAGCAGCCTGAGCTCTTAACCATTGTGCCACTAGCGCTCCTCAAACTAATTAGTTATTAGCAAAACGCAAATTAAAACCACAATGAGATACTACTTCACACTCATTAGAATGGTCATTATAAAAAAAAAGAAGAAGATTAAAATAACAAATGTTGGCTAAGGTACGTCAAATTAAAACCCTCATGCATTGCTGATGGCAGTGTAAAATGGGGAGCTGTGATGGAAAGCATTTTGGAAGTTCCTTAAAAAGTTTAAGAATTATTATATGACCCAGCTTTCTGCTCCTATGTACATACCCAAAAGAATAAAAAATGTGTATTCAAGTAAATATTTGCACATGGATGTTCATAGCAGTACTATTCACAACAGACAAAAGGTAGACATAACCCAATGTCCATCAATGGATAAACAAAATCCGTTATATCCTTACTAGGAAATACTATTCAGCCATAAAAAACAATGAAGTATTAAAACAGGCAACAGTGAAGACGAACCTTGAAAACTGCAGTGTGAAAAATACTCAGCCTGACATTGCAGATAAAGGATTGGGAACATGAGCCAAGAAATGCAGGCATCCTCTAGAAGCTGGAAAAGACAAGGAAATAGATTTTCTCCTACAACCTCCAGAAGGAAGACGACTCTGGTAACACCTTGATTTTTGCTCAGTGACCTCCAGAACTGTAAGATAATAAATTTGTGTTGTTTATAGCTACTATGTTTGTGATACGTGGTAACAATAGCCATAGGAAACTATGCTCATTAATTGTGTCTAATCAGGAGTTACTGTAGTACTAAATACACTCCAAGATAACATAATAATTGCTTCTTTTCTGGAAATTTGTTCTCTGGTTGAGAGCAAAGTAAAGGGCGGGAGATTAGGTCAGGAAGGTGAGAGGTCTGAACACTGAATTTTGTAAGGTGAAGCTGGAGTAACCATGAGATTCTGGATTAACTATGGAATTCTGAAGTTGCTGTGAGATTCTATAGTAGCTATGGGATGTCTGAGTAACTGTGGGATTCCAAACTCCAGGAGAAGGAAGGGGAGAACTACTTGAGAGTATTCCAATCTTTTTTTTTAAATGTAGAGATTTTTTATGAGAAGGGGTTTAGAGTTACTTTCCACAATTTCTCTAGAAAGACAACATGAGGATTCCTGAGTCTCCAAGGAAGAATCGAATTCAATTTATGATCAAATCCAAGGTGCATGGATGCTCAGTAACCATTTTTTGTCAGGGAGTATTGCTCTCAGCAGTTGAGGTGCTCAAGCAGAGGGGAGGACCATCAGTCAGGGTTGGCACTGAAATTCCCAGTCAATGTGCTGCTAATTGGTCACAGGTATGCCAGGGCAGTGACATTATTAGTTCTCTAGTGGAAAAGCCAGACCCGGGTGGAATGGACCAAGACCTTTCGATTCCCTTATATCCTAGAGCTACCTCAACCCTTCACCCCAAGGATCTCTACTGATGTTTTCATTTTCTATGTGTTCTGTGATGTGAAACAGTATGTAAGGCACTGGTGTTGGAGATACTTCTTTATGAATATTGAAATAAATGATCTCTCTTCAAAGTCTAAATTACGTTAAGGCTCTTTGGGGAGTTAGCAAAGGGAAAGCAGGGAGATGGGAATTCACATGTATTGAGCTAATCTTTCGTCTCATTGGTTACCTCATTTAATCCTTATCACAGTTCCACAGGTAGGCGTTATTTGTTTACAATCTATTTGGAGAGGTGCAACTACCTAGAACAAATCAATGAGGGAAGTGTTAAACAGCATGGGGCTGGTTAAGTACAGGAGGAGAACAAACAAGGGAGAGATCTGTGTTGGCTGCAGTCGTATAAGGGGGGGCTAATCCATCAAGGAACTTAGATTCTAATTGCGGCTGATGAGGAGGGTCTGGCTAGGCTGGGGCTAGAGGTGGGGGAAGGAAGCCATTATGGTAAAGGAAGAACATGGGCAAAGACTTGAAGACTCCAGCTTGACTGGGAGACAAAGTGTGGCAGATGTATCTGGCTAAGGAGGAGAGAGTCAGTTTAAAAAGCTTGGAGCTTATGCTGTTGGCGCTGAGAAACACCTGTGACAATAATATCAGAGGAAATGAGATTAAAAATGGATAAACAAAAACCCATGAGTTTCCAGATGAGAATTTATTGCTCATTTGATACATAAATAAAAACTTCTCATGTTGGATAAATATTAATATTTCCAGTATTTTTGGGCTTCTATGTTAGCATTATATTAAATTATTACTCATTTGTATTACATTAAATGTATGCTAGATTGCATTTGCATGTATGCCAAACATATTGTAAAGTTATAAACATTATTGTTTACAAAACTTAGGACATAACTCTGTATGTAAATGCTATACAGTTAAAAAGTAACCTGATTGAATTAATTGCAATGGTCAACTTTTTTGTGTTCCCTCGCTTTTGCACATCATTTGGGACTGGAGTTCCCATTGGTTGTTTACCAGGATGTGCACAAGAGCATGGACCTTAGTGTTTATATCATGGCAAAGAACACTGCTGGCCCTCCTGGCTGGAGTTGCTGGATCAGCAGACTGTTCCCTCAAAATGGATGAGAGTTCTGTTATCTATTAATATAATCTCACCTTGCCCAGTAACCACTCATGTTGGATCCAGTTGTGTATTAGGAGAAAGTAGTAAGAGTTAGACTTGACAGCCCACCCCCACCTCTTGTTTATTAAAAAGAAATAGTATATTCCAAGATACCTGTTAAGAAAAGGTGTTTCAACTACACGGGAGGGGACCATAGAAGAAAGATGTCAATGAAGGTGTTGAAGTGGTAGGGGTCTCATAGCTTAAGCAATATTGCACATGGGCTCCCTCGTGACCCTGCCTAAACTTTATTTCTGGCCAGCACATTTTCATGCCCTGGAGCTGGCATCAATTTCATTTAGCACCCTACCAGTTCCCTTCCACTGAGGCACTCAGTTTTTCTTGTGTCCTGTCTACTTGGCATCTATGGGTCTTTGCTCTGAACAACTGGTGCCTCTGTTTGGTTGATGCCCTCAGCACATACTTACCTTGCTTATTGGTTAATCCATTCCTGGGTCAGCAGTTCAAACCTACAGGCCGTTTCATGGGGCAAAAATGTGGCAGTCTGTTTCTGTAAAGATTATAGCCTTGGAAACCCCATGGGAACATTCTACTCTGTCCTACAGGATTGCTGTGAGTCAGAATCAACTTGGCAGCGCTGGGTTTTGTTTTTTTGGTTTATTCTGTGGTAGACCCTGTTTTAAGCCCACGGGGCCATTCTACTCTGTCCTACAAGATTGCTATGAGTCGGAATCAACTTGGCAACAATGGGTTTTGTTTTTTGGTTTACTCTGTGGTAGGCCCTGTTTTAAGCATCTTTAATACAAAGATGAAGAGGACAATGTTCCTCATAATCCATAACCTAGAGGGGTAGATAGCGACATAGACATCAACACAAATGGGACAGTCCAAGCAAGGCAACCAGTGAGGCCAAAATAAACCTCTTGCCGCCGCTCTGGGTAATCAAGGGCTCTGGGGGTTTTTAGGCCCTCCACTGGGGCAGCTTCCAGAGAACCCCTGGATCCCTAAAGTGCCCTCATTTCTATTATCAATGTTTCCTTTCTCTGAGGTCACACCTTTGAGGAGCCCACAAGGAGTCTGGATTCTCATATACAAACAAAACGTTAACACCTGACACATAAACCAAAATAAAAATTTTGTTGAGTTGATTCCGACTCATAGTGACCCTTATAGGACAGAGGAGAATTGCCCGATAGGGTTTCCAAGGAGTGGTTGGCAGATTCAAACTGCTAACCTTTGGGTTAACAGCCATAGCTCTCAACCACTGTACCACCAGGTGCAAAAAACTGTTTATCTGAATTTAATGCTTTTAATGATATAATATCATCTCTCCTGTGATGGGAGTGACAAAGAATGTCCTAATCTTAACCATAGGAACAAAATGAGCCTGGTGAAAATGTCTGGCACTTGGTAAGATTATGGGGGAGATGATTTTGTTTAAAAAAACATTGTTACATTGTATTACCTAGTATCTAGCAATAGGAAGAAAGTATAAATGGCTTTCTGTTTGTTTTTACCAATTACTTGTGAAAGAACTTTGTTTCATTTAATCTATAAAATAACTCTGTGAAGTATGGCTTATCCTTTCCATTTTACGGATGGAGAAACTCAGGTTAAGTGACTTGTAGAAGCTCACATAGCCATTAAGTGACAGAGCTGGCTTCAAACTAAAGAATGCCAAAGACAAATTCCATGCTCTTTTTACACCCACTTGACTGAACTTCCACACCTCTGTAGGCCCACATATGTGGGCATATATGCCGCTGTACCCATAAACGGGTTATTTATAATACATGCTCTCAACTACCTGAGTTGCAATTTCTGAGACTTTTCTGTAAATATGCTTCTCAGATGTAAGTACAGGTTGTCCTAGGAGTTACAGGGGATCTGCTCATGAGCATCTGAGTAATGTCATAGGTCCCATATCTGTTTCCACCAAGCATGTTGCTACCTCCAGCTGCCTTCCAAATTAATGTGAGCAAAGCAGACCTTTGCAGCAAAACAAACTCGCTCATACATTCTTGATTGAGAGTTGCTTAGCCTAATTAATCATGACAAATGTCTTCATAATGGACTAATGTCTGATGCAGCTAGTGGATACGGGCCCCGCACAGCCTTTAATTCCAGTTTGTGTTCTGTTGAGTCATCAGTTCCAAAGTAGCCCATCTGGCAAAGGTAAAGGGGCCACTCTATACACATTAAATTAAAATTCTCCTTCAGCTACTCGTATGCCTCAAGCCTTAGAAGTCATGAACATCAGTCAACCACAGAAAAACAAAAATAAAGTCTTGTAAAGCTTTAGACTAGTATAATTGAAAAATCTTTGGAACATTTTCTTTTCTAACTCCATACTTTTAAGGAAGTTAAGTTTGCAAGAAGGCAAATTACTTCCTCAAGCATGATGTCACTTGCCTGCTGTGCCAGCATTTTTTTTTTTTCACTCTTACTAGTAGACTTTTGAATTTCCTAAGCATAAAGTCTATGTCGGCATTCGTGGGATCTCACCCTTAAAGAACTTGCCATGGTGTTGAGTCACACATTATTGAATAACTTTACCTCCATGTCAGCAGAAGACAATCGATATTGGGAGCAAATGCCAGAAAAACGAGAAGAGTAGGTACTCAACTCCTTCCAAATGGCTCTTTGGGAAAAAAAAAAAAAAAAAATCTGCTTCTTATCAAGATAAAAAGGACATAAAAACACACCAACACAATTCACGGAGTGACTGATATTTTCCAGATGTCACAATAGGCAGTTCAGGTTATTTTAACTCTACCACAAGGTCCCCACAAAATTCATCTCAGAGTCCCCATTTTACAGAAGGGAAAACTGAGGATAAGGGCCGATACCTTGTGCAAGGGCACATAGGTAATAGTTTACAGAATCTGACTTCAAAGTCTTTGCTTATCGCACTGTTGCACACTGCTTCCTTTTGGAGAGAAAAAAAGCAAAACTGTCTGAGAACATTCATACAACTGGAGGCCTTCAGCTATTGTAATCATTTCTCACAGAATTTTGATGTATCTACATAATTTCAATAAATAACATTGTTGTAAATCCATTTTATAGTTACAGCCTTAAAACAAAAACAAATAAATCTAATGAGTCTATTCGTTTTTGAAAAATTTAATAATATTGCTAAGCACAGCTTTTACTGCTTAAGGTGTCAGTTAAGAACAGAGATAATAAATAAAAAATGCACTAGTAATATTGAAAATACATTTTATTTCCATGACTGAAAACATAAACAGGAACAATATATACATTAGTGCCTAAAATTTCAATAACATTGAAATTGGCAATGTTATCATTGATAATAATTTTAGTTTTATTAAAAAAACTGCAAGATAAGAAAGAATTCCATCACCGGAATAGGCAGAACAATAATCCTACTTACAGTATACCAGGGAATAGGTGCAAGGCCAGTTAAATATTCTGGTAGATGAAGTCAGCAGGAAGCAGCTTGTAAAAGTACTTGCTTAGAAGTAGTAAGGCTAGACATGAGAATGAAAACCTTACATACAAGGTTAGTACTTGAATTTCTGAAGTTTATTAATGAAAAATATTTGACACATAGACCGGGCGGTAGACAACCACTAGACAGCAGTTTAAAGAGATATAATCCTTCAGTTAACAAATATTATTTGAGCACCTAATACACACTATGCACCTTTGTAAGTGCTAGAAAGCTCCTAGGCTGGTGAAAAAGACAAATGAACCATTAAGAACAGTGATGCGCATTCAGTGATATAGATTACTTTGAGATAGCCCAAGGAAAGTGTGATCTGCTGATGCCTTTGAAGTTACAGAACACAGATGATGAGCATTTATCTCAGCTTGGATGAATGGTGGAGGTGAGTTATGAGTCACAGGGAAGCTTGGCTAAGGAAGAGATGATTGATGTTAGCTAACCACGGAAGAATAAACAAGTGTGGTGGGTGAATCAGGATCGGAAGGATGTTGGCGCTGCAAAGACAAGGAGGCAACAGCAAACACAAATATCTCAATGAACGGCCTGTAAGTCATATGACAAAATGGTGGACAACGACGTTGGAGAGGCAGTCAGGAGCTAGATTATGAAAAGTCTTATATTCTAAGGATTTTTTTTCTTTATAATGGAGTTAGATGTTCTCTAAATTTAGTATTCATAAAGGTAATCCAGTCAGGAGAGTCTAATTTATGGGGTCTGAGTCAATGTCTAGGAATCAGCATTTTAAACAAGTTCTCTGGGCTATTTTGCTTCTGTTAGTCCCAGGTCACAATCTTAAAAGACATTACTGAGCAGGAACTATTGAAAGTTTTTTAAATGTGAGTGGTGGCCACGTTTGTCCTTTTAACAGTTCATTATGGTAAAGTGCATTGTAAATTGGACTGGACACTGGGAAGATGGAGGCAGTGTGATTCCTTAGTAGACTATTAACATAATCCAGCTAAGAAGTGATAGATGCTTGGGTTAAAGTGAACTTGCTAATTTATTAGATGTAGGGGATAAGAAAGGGGAAATGATCAAGACTGATTCCTGGATAACAGTGCTGCCATGCAGGAAAGAAATACTGAGAAATGGGTGGGCTTGATTGAGGAAAGAGAGTGAGCACAGAAGGAGCATTCTGTGCCTGCACTCCTCCCAAATGGGGATGTCCATAGGTGTGATAGAGCCCAGGAGGCCAGTATGTAGCAAGGAGATTTAATAATTTTTAGTCTATTGTTGTTAGTCGTCTCTGACTCATGATGACCTTATGTATAACAAAATGAAATATTGCCCAGTCCTGTCATCTTCATGATCATTGATACGCTTGAGTCTATTGTTATGGTCACTGTGTACTTTGAGAGGCTTCCAACCTAGGGGGCTCATCTTCCAGCACTATTTCAGACAATATCCTGTGGTTATCCATAGGGTTTTCATTGGCTAATTTTCTGAAGCAGATTGTAACTGTTTGGGACTGTCTTTCCTAGTCTGTCTTAGTCTGAAAGCTCTACTGAAACCTGTCCACCATGGGTGACCCTGCTGGTATTTGAGATATAGGCCATAGCTTCCAGCCTCATATATACATGCAAGCCACCATAATACAACAAACCAACAATGCGTGGTGGGTGGATCAGTCTATTAGCAGTGGCTAAAGTAAGAGTTCAGATAAATAAAGAAAGAAAAAAAAAGCAAAAATAAAAACAATAGCAAAGTTCTAGAGGACATAGCATTTGATAGGTGATAGAAACTTGGAGGAAAAAAATGAGAAGGGGTAGCTGAGAAAGAAAGGAGGAAACCCAGGCCAGAGAGGAGTCATTGAAGGCAGAATGAAGTGAGTTCCAAGAAAGAGGGGCTGGCTTGTAGGGTGAAAATACAACTGGGATGCCAGATTCATAAAGACCGAACATGTCAATGGCCTACATATTGCACTTGGTATATTATTGCTTTGTATTGTCACCATGACTGCACTGCACAAATATTTGCCCCAGTTTTATAGAAGATGATGTTGAGCTACAAACGGGACTTGTTAAATGTCCTAGATCCACATGGCTAGTTCAATTTCAGGCCCACTTTTGCCTAGTCCCAAAGCCTGTGTCTCTTCCTCTATCATACACTGTCTTCCCAAAAACTTCAGAGACAGAAGTTTCAGCAAACTCATTTCCAGTAAGTGGGAGAGTAGATAACTGGTGATAAAAACTGAGGAACTGAGTGTTAGTGATTCTGCCTAAAACCTTGTCCCTGAAAGCAGAAAGAGTCACGAGATGAAGATGTGGGATTAAACGTGACTGGATGGCTTTTGTCTCTGTTTCCCTCTATACACAGAGGTTGTAAGTACACCTACTGTTTCCTTTGTATTATTGGGAGTGTGCAGTATTCAGCATTAGGTAATATTCAAGTGCACAAGTTATTTTCAGGCAAAAAATACTGTAAACACACATCTTTGATGTACTTCGTGTACACAGGTACAAATAAGTACGATTTAACATTTTCTGGCCATTTGGAATTTTGAACAGCAAGATAAGCTTTGTAAGGATATTTATGGTTTTCTCTGTGTTATTGGATAAGGATGGCTTTCGGGGTTAGGTAATGTTCATGTGAAAAACTTATTTTTGGGAGAAATACAGTGTAAGCACACATTGTAGAGTCCTCGATGTACTGCACTTACGTTTACTGCAATTGTCAAAGACCTATCTTCCGGTTTCTGAGCTGTAAGGACTTGCTCTGCAGTAAGAGGTAATTTAATGCGGTGGTACGTTTAATGCAGTGGTATGACAGCATTTCCTTTTGGGGCTTTAGTTTTTCAGGAAGTTGGAGTTATGCAATGTCTCCCCTTGTGTCTTCTCATATTGGTTTGGAGTTACGGTATTTATATTATCCTATTTTGGTGATTTAGGTTGTGTGTCCACTTTGCTGGACCATGATTCACAGTGGTCTGGAAGTTATCACATGATGAAGTTTGTCATTTATGTAATGATGTAGTTTGTCATTTATGTAATGATGTAGTTTGTCATTCATGCAATGATGTAATCATCCTTCATGATACGATCTGATGTGATAAGCCCTTCAGTTGTAAGGGCAGTTATGCAACGATGCCTTTATGCATTACCCCATGTTTTCAAAAGCTCTACTCGACAAAAAATTTGGTAAGCAAAAACAAAATTTTCCCAGCCTCCTTCTTCCTATCTTACCTCCAGAGTTTATTGTTGTTAAGTGCTCTTGAGTCGTTTCCAACTCATAATGACCCTATGTACAACAGAACGAAACGCTTGCCTGTTCTTATGCCATTCTCACAATCCAGAATTTACTGGTATATATGTGTACCACATAATATTAATAAAAAACTGTACTACATAACAAAAGATTACCAACACTCAGCCTGCATTCCATTCGTGAAAAAATATTACATCACCAAAAAATCACAAACATAAAATAATACGTTCATGAAAGGGTTAAAGAGATAACCAACCCAAACATTTGGGGAAGAAAAAAAAAGTTCAGAATACATCTTTTCTTGGGGGATGGCAAATACCGTGGCCTTTTGCTATGCTCGAATCGAGGAATTCTTCGGCCCTCTGCTTTGTTTCTCTAGTGCACCCTAAGCTAGTTAAAGTGCTCCACTGTCTGTAACTATGCTAAGTCTTTCCCTTTCTAATCTACACTACTCTCGAATTCCAAAACAAAGTCACTTTCCACCAGTAAATGATTTTGTCATCTTCCCTTCCCTTTATTTTGTTTCATCCTAGTTCCTCAGTGTGTGTTCCAAGACTTGCCATGATTTGGAAGAGCTCTGATTTTCCAACACCTTCATGAGAAAGGACAACGCTAAGAAGCACTTGCTAAGATCAGATGCTTTCTTTAATTTCTAGAGATGATTTTCTGGTGAGTAATGGCATGCTTTGATGGATCTCCTGGAGTTTATCCCTTTGATGGACGTCCTGGAATTTATCCCCTTAAACTTTATTTCTTGGTAATACAATGCTAGGCTGTGAGAAATTACATAGCATAGTCACAGTAAGCAAGCTTTTAGATAGAATATAAATAGCTGCCTCCGATCGTAAGAGCTACCATTTATTGTACTTGACACTGTACTAGGTGTTTATGTAAATCATGCCATTTAACTCTCAAAATAATCCTATGATGTAGGTCATCATCGTGGTTTTTCAGCTGAAGAAACTGAGACTCAGGAAGGTCAAAAATATATCAAGCAAGTAAGTAACAAGCTCAAAATTCCAGCCTAAACCTAGTGCTCTCTGTCCATTATTCTAGACTGGACCACATGTCCTTCATGCTCTCCGCTGTCCCTAAGTGGAGACCTTAATCTTGATAGTTTATGACACTCAATTGTTTGGACTTTAAATGTATGTACATGATTTAGTTGATCTCAAAGGGTAACCAGGTCAAAGAAATAGAGATTGACTTGATTGTGTATTTCTTATTTTACTGGTGGATGAATCTGATGATCTTTGGTTAGGCTTTGCCTCAGCCAGATTTGGACAATAGATTTCGATTTATGCTTATCAGTATGCAGGTCTATCCTTGAGTGCCTCTCAAAGCAGCCATGGCAGCTACCTCAGTTATTGTCAGTTCTCAAACATGCATTGGGCATTTGCTGATGAATAAGAAATAAGGACAAACAGATGGTTTCAGAATAATGTGTCTGGATCAGTTGTCAAGGAATGCAGAGGGAAGGATAGGCACACAGAACGGGGACATCTAGCCCAGCCCAGGGGAGGAAAGGTCAAGAAAACTTTCTGGAGGACATCTGAACTAATTCTTGAAGGGTACATAGAAGTTAGCCAGGCAAGAAGGGGGAGATGCTGGTCTAAGCAGAGGAAACTGCATGAGCAAAGAAAGGCACAGAAGTATGAAAAAAATGGGATGTGGGCAGGGAACTGCCAAGAGTTCAGAATAGTTAGAACATAAAATGCAAGATCAGTTGCAGAGGTAGGAAGAAGAGGGGAGTTCAGAGAGGCTAACCAGAATCAGGACAAAGAGGGTCTTGTGTGCCACATGAAGAAGTGACATGTTCAGTGATGCATTTTCTGTAGATCATTCTGAGTTGAGGTGGGAGATGCAGTGAGAGAGGGGATGGTAGGGACAATGGCCTTCACTGCCTCGGAATAGCAAAGGGTTTATTCATAATCACTGAACAGAAACTATGAAATAAAAATCCATAAAATACAAAAAGGTCTACATAGCAAAATAATTGCATTAATTTCCAAATTCTGGTGGCACAGTGGTTAAAAGCTACAGCTGCTAACCAAAAGGTCAGCAGTTTGAATCCACCAGGCACTCCTTGGAAAACCTATGGGGCAGTTCTATTCTGTCCTGTAGGGTTGCTATCAGTCAGAATTGACTCGTTGGCAACGGGTTTTCTTTCTCTGCTGTAAATAGTGGGGCCCTTGGTTGAGAGGGACTAAGGAGAATGTCTAGGCTACCTTTCATTCCTTCATCTTTAGTTCTAGGTTTTTTATTAACTCTCATCTGGGAATTTCCCTGCTCGCGTCTTCTATGTATAGGTATGCATTATTCCTTCCTTGAGTCAGATTATTTTTTAATTTTGCAAATCATGGTTGTTCTTCCTGATGATATTTGCTTGAAGTAAGGGCTTCCAGTAGAGTAACTCAATGATTTCTACTTGAAATCAGATATAATTTAAGGACCAAATCATTGTCTTCTTGTTAGTGCTACTCGAAGTGTGATCTGCAGACCAGTGTTGGGGAGGGGGCGGTCCAGGGACCCTTTGCTTCCAGTACAACATAAGTTAAGGGCAGAACTTGATAGTAAGCCCTTAGAGACCTGTAGTAATCTGTCAGCATAATTTTATCCATGTTGAAAATGATAATACAAATTTGGCTTATATTTTATATGTGATTGGTATTTTCTTCATTTTATTTTTCTAGTAGGTTTGTTGTATTATATTTTACAAAAGTATTAGTCCCTGATGGATGGGGTCAGAGAACAATGGAGATAAGAGAGACTAGTCCATCACCACAAATAGTTAGAGAAGTACATATCTAGTTTATGTTACAGAATAAGCACCATAAGAAAACTAAACAAAGCAAAAAAGGCCCAGCATTCTTTGAATACCTACTATGTGTCAGGCAGGTATACTTGATGACTCACTAGATTTTTACCAAAATTCTGTGAGACGGTCATTGTTGTAGCCATTTTTCTAACGAGAAAACTGGGGCTGGAAGAGTACGTGTAGATTATTGGGTTGGAATTCTACCTCAAGTCTGCATCATCCAAAAATCAATACTCTAAGTAATACCTCATACTAGCTTGCTACAGAGTGTATAATTTAGTGCTGACATGAATGGCTTATCTTCTTCAAGAGAAGATAATTTAATTATGATCAAGGTCTATATCATATGCCGTTTTTAACATCCATAATCCCTAGCACAGCACCAGAGGCAACCATGATTTTCAGTATATTCTGGCTTACTGGTACCACCCTAGACACGCCCTTGCTATTAAGATGCTTCCTTACAGGCAAACAGCAGCACCAAATACTCCAGGATAAACAAGTGAAGGCCCTCTTTCAAGTAGCCCACTTGATTCCTCCATATCAGACCTTTATCTAGAAACAATTAAATCTTAGACCACTTCTTTGCATCTACTGGGACTTTTTGTTTTTATCGATGAGAACTGTGTTTGTGTATGCTTGCGTGTTTTGCAGAAAAGAGTTAAGAGATAGAAAGAAAACTAGGATTTGAAACGTTTAAGGCCTCGTATAGGAATAAGAGTGCTATAATATTGCCAGGAACCATTTTGTCATATGTCATTTTCCCAGATCCTATCCTACCTAATGGTAACGTTAGATTAAGTGAACAATGAGTGCACCTTTGTTTTAGATTTTAATCACAGACAATTAACCTGCCAGAGTTCAGAAGAACTCACCATACCTCTGAGATTAATCACTGTAGATATTCTCTGCATCTGTTTCATTCAGAACTAACACACTTTGAAGGGAGCTTCTTTCTCTGCTCTGGTCCCTACTGTAAATTATATTTCAATGCTTGCCAGTGCCCCGAGCAGAGTATGCTAACTGTAACCAGAGCTGCAGACAGTTTGTGAGATTGATATTTCAGAGAAATTGAAATTCAGTCAAATGTCTTTTTAATCAAAATGCAAAGCTCTGTCCTGGAATCACAGAGGAGCCTGGTACCTTTCCTGCCAGTTTGTCAAAGGCGCCACATCAGGTGAAGAAGCAGCACGCACAGCAAGAACAGATGGAATAAGACTGCTTGCCTCAAGGAATTGAAAGTCAGGATGGCCCAGAAAATCCAGAGGTATAGTTACTGACCATTTTGACACACCTTTCCTTGCCTCTCTTTGCCTTCCTCCCTTTCTGCAAAGTCAATGTGGTTTACAAACCACCAGTGGCTCCTCGGGAGAAAAATGTGGCAGTCTGCTTCCATAAAGATTTACAGCCTTGGAAACCCAATGGGGTCGCTATGAGTCGGAATTGACTTGATGACAGCGGATATTCTTAATAATCATACCCACTCTAAGAGAACCCATCACTGAGTGGGTGCCTACTAGATATTAAACACTGTGTTTAAGGTGTAATCCTAAGGGTAGGTATTATTATCATCATCTTATTGATGGGAAACAGAAGCTCAGGAAGAGTAGGTAATAAGCCTCGGATCACAGGACTAGTGGGTGATAGAGCCTGTATTTAAACTCAGATTCAACTAGCACCTAATCTATTATTAGTAGTATAGGAGTAGTATTTTGCTCTAACAGAAAGCACAGCAGACCTCATAATATTATTCTGGTTTGAAACATACAGGTCTGTACATTGAAAGGAGTCCCTGGGTGGCAGAATCACTGAAGCACTTGACTACAAACAAAAAGGTTGGTGGTTTGAACTCATCCAGAAAGACCTTGGAAGAAAGGTCTGGTGATCTACTTCTGAAAGGTCATAGCCTTGAAAAGCCTATAGAGAGCAGTTCTACTCTGCACACATGGGGTTGCCATGAGTTGGAATTGACACAACGACAACTGTTTGTTTGTTTGTTTGCTTTTGGTGCATTGAAAAGTCATTCAAAATCATGCATCAAATGTTTTGACTATTCAGTTTGAAAATGAACATAGACTCATTCTTTGTGAGAACATTAGCTGTGAGAACATGACTTCCACCCCCTCTGCTTGTCTCTTGGGTGTGCAGATAAAACACTGGACCTTCTGCAACCTTGGGCATTATTTGCAACCAGAGACCAAAGAGTAAGATGAGGATTCATTGATGGAAATCAATTCCCTACCGTATTCTCACTGGTGTCCTGGCACTCAGAGGCTCGCGGTGGCACCAGAGAAAGGAGATCACAGGGGCAATAACAGAGATAAATCACAAAGCCTTCAATTCAGTGTTTCTTACAATGTCCTCTACAGAGTAGCAATCCTGGACACTTAACTAAGCAAATTAGGGAAACACTAATCTATTCCTGTTTTAGAGATTCTCCCTTGCACATTTGTATATCAAAAACTTGGAGAAATCCTGCCTTTAAAGGAAAAAGAACTTTATTTCCTGTAAACCAACATCTTGAATCCAAAACCAAAAATACCCTTTGCCATCGAATCGATTCCAACTCATAGTGACCCTATGGGACAGAGTAGAACTGCCCCACAGGGTTTCCAAGAAGTGGCTGGTGGATTCAACTTGCTGACCTTTTGGTTAGGAGCCAAGCTCTTAACCACTGCGCCACCAGGCATCCATCATCTTGAATACCACCCGTTAATAAATATATTTACTTTAGTGACATGCTGTAAGAAATACTATTTTCAGTTTCTTCTGTAGGATTATTAGGACATTCAAAAAGGTTTAGACTCTTAGGAGACCCAAATAAACATGTTCTTTGCGATTTATCACCATCTCCCTCTCTGGGTGTGTGCATACCAGAGATTCAATCCAGATGAATCAAGTTAAGGGAGAAATAAAAGGCTGCCTACAATGGAAAACAAAGTTACAAACAAAAATGATAGAGGCTAAGTTCACACACAAAATCTAACAATCTTTGTTGGTTACCAGCGATGGGAGGGGTGGGGGGGAAATACTAAATAGGCAATAGATAAGTGGTATCTTCAGTGAAGGGTGAGACAGTACACAATACAGGGGAAACCAGCACAACTTGTACAAGGAAAGGTCATGGAAAATCCATAGATACATCCAAACTCCCTGAGGGACTGAATTGCTGGGCGGAGGGCTGTGGGGACCATGGTCTCGGGGAACATCTAGCTCAATTGGCATAACACAGTTTATAAAGACAATGTTCTACATTCTATCTTGGTGAGTAGCGTCTGGGGTCTTAAAAGCCTGTGAGCAGCCATCTGAGATACTCCACTGGCGTCACCCCTTCGGGAGCAAGGGAGAATGAAGAGAACAGGATACAAAGAAAAGATTAGTCCAAAGGACTAATGGACCACAGCTACCAAGGCCTCCACCAGACTGAGTCCAGTACAGCTAGATGGTGCCCGGCTACCCCCACTGACTGCTCTGACCAGGATCACAACAGAGGGTTCTGGGCAGAGCTGGAGAAGGATGTAGAACAAAATTCTAACTCACAAAAAAAAGACCAGATTTACTGGCCTAAGGGAGACTGGAGAAACCCCGAGAGTATGGCCCCCAGACACCCTTTTAACTCAGTGATGAAGTCATCTCTGAGGTTCACCGTTCAGCTGGGGAGTGGACAGCCCCCTAAAACCAAATGGGACTAATGAGGTACAGCAGTCCAGGGACAAGGACCAGAAGGCAGAAGGGGACAGGAAAGCTGGTGATAGGGAACCCAAAGTTGAGTAAGGATAGTGTTGATGTGTTGTGAGGTTGTTAACCATTGTCATAGCGCAAGATGTGTACTAACTGTTAAATGAGAAACTATTTTGTAAGCCTTCATCTTAAGTGAGAATAACAGCACAAGTGGAAGAGTGTAGTCGATGTCACTGAACTGTGCATGTAGAAATTTTTGAAATGGTGTATCTTTGGCTGTGTATATTTTCACCAAAAAAAAAAAATGTTGAGAAGGGAGAGGGTTGACATGTTGTGGAGTTGTTAGCCAATGTCATAAAACAATATGTGTACTAATGTTTCATGAGAAACTATTTGTTCTGTAAGCCTTCACTGGAAGTACAATAAAAAAAGAATCATTTAAATTAAAAAAAAAAATTATAGAGGCTTATTCACCTTGTCATTTTTGTACTCATATCCCATTTGAAAGTATGATGAATTTACAACAGGGCACACAATTTTGCAAACAATTTAAGGAAGTTTACAGTCACCCCTAGGTGTTCATGGACTTCCCTCCCCACAGTTAACAAACCCCTAAATAAACATCCATCACAGGCAAACAAGAATATTAAGACTCCTCTCAGTTAATACCTTAGGAAGAACCAATAATACCAAAAAAACAAACAAACCCATTGCCGTTGACTTGATTCCAACTCATAGCAACCCTGTAGGACAAAGTGGAACTGCCCCCATAGGGTTTCTAAGGAGCAACTGGTGGATTTGAACTGCGGACCTTTTTGTTAGCAGCCTGAGATCTTAACCATAGTGCCCCCAGCGCTCCAGGAAGAAGAAATACAACTCTTTACTGATCACTTACTAAATGCAGAAAGAAAAGAACAACCATTACATGACATATGAGCACTGTGCCTGGGATTTATGCACTCAACAAATATTAAAAAGAAAAACATTTCCCATTTTACTGATGGATAAAAACCAAAAAACCAAACCCATTGCTGTCAAGTCGATTCCAATGCATAAAGGGTGGTTAAGAGTCTTCCTGAGGTTACATTGGATCCCAGCTCTGTCTCATTCTAAAAAGCATGCCCTCACTACACCATGCTACCAGTTATATGGGAAAAACAAAGATGGGTGGATATGGCCTTTATCTTCCAGGAACAATCTATTGGGGGAGATTGTAGGTATGCATTTACAAGAAAATTAATAAGACAGATAGAAGAATACATTATCGACACAGAGAAACAGCACTGTATGAAAGACAGAAATTTAAGTTTCAGTGTAGGCTTGGTGTGGCTATAATTTGACATGAACAATGAGAAATACTTGATTTGTGGGGTGTGTGTGACTGTGTGATTGTGTGAGTGTAAGTATGTGTATGTGTGTGTGCTGTGTATGTGACAGAGCAGCAAGGGACAGGGACAGAAACAACGCTCGATGTGCCTCTCTGGCCCTATCTCTAAGAGTGCCATGAGGGCAGGAGCTGGACTCTGTCCTAATGTCTGTCTCGCACACCAGGCCATCTATAATAGTAGGTATTCAATGGAAGAGAGGGGTGCCTTCTGAAAGATTGACTTTCAGAGTAAGGGGCCTATACTTTATACGTTTAATAGTTGAATGCCATTGACTGTACTTCAACGTACCAGAGACACAAGAGAAAACTAGAAAAGAGTGAGGCAGAGGACAATGGCATGAGTTGTGGAGTGTTGTCAGAGCAATATGCTTAATAGAGTCTAGTTGGGCTGCAGCCTTATTTCTGGATTGGACTCAGGCACCAGACTTAAGAACGAGTCTCCTTAGGAGTAAGTTCCACCTTCAGACTTAAGCAAGTTGACAATGAAGTGAAATGGTGTAGAATGGAGCAAGGAATGTGGGTTTTGCAGTCCGATAGACCTAGGGTCAAAGCCAAGCTGTGTCTCATAGCAGTGATTTGTCTATGGGTAAGGTTCTTTACCTGGCCTAGCCTCATTTCCTGCTCTAAAAAATAGGGATCCCACCACCAAACTTCTGACATGAAGATCGTGGGCTGCCTGAGTTGACTCTTTCACTTTCCAGCTTTGTGACCTAGACAAGTGACTTTATCTCTCTGTGCCTATTTCCTTTTCTATAAACTGGAGTTCAGATATACTTACCACTTACCATTATTATGAGGATTAAACATGCTAATGATGTGAATGCCTTAGAATGTTCCTGGTCTATAATTAGTGTTCCACTGAGGTTAGGCCTGCCTCTTGTTATTAGTCTTAGTATTGCTGTCACGTAGTGGTCACTCAGTGGTATAGTCTAGGCCATGGCAAATATCAAAGAAGAATGATTTGAATAAGTTGCCCTCTCAAGCTCGGTCTTAAGAATTATTGAGTTGCCAGTATTACAGAAATCCCTTAAAATCAGAGATTTCAAAGAACATTCCAGTATCAACCTGATGGCAAATACATGCTCAAGCAGAAGTCTTCCCTTCCAGCCCAAACTCCGCCTCTTATCCTCCCTAGACAGGTGTGGGATTACTCAGGGGATGCTGGGCCCACCAGGGAGGCCTTGGTCTATTGTGAAATCCTTTACCCTCTCTCTGTAGAACTTCCCCTTAGAACTTAACAACCCAATTGTCTTCTTTTCTTGTATGAAATGTGCCTCATCCTGTAACTTGACCTAGTACAAATGTGATTAGTTAATTGCTGTGGGCACCTGACATTTGAAGGGGAAAATGGATCCCTCAGCCATCTTCACTGTGACTCAATAGAAAATGATTAAGGCTCAGTGGTTTCTCAGTAGGGGGCAGCTGTTTTCTGGTGGATGTTTAGAGATTTGAAAATTCTAGAGATTAAGTTGTTCTTGTTTGTCTTTTTCTCTTTTTTGAGGAGATTGCAGAGGAAGGGAGGAAAAGACAAAGGGCAAGCTCTGAACAATTTAAGAAAAAATCTCTACTCTTGTTGTACAAAATGTTCCTCTCTATTAATTCCAGATTATTTGCAATGTGCAGACTCGATCATTGGAAAATTGTGAAATCTCTAAATTTTCCTTTTCCTGTCCTTGACTTTGACATTCTATGAGCCTGATCCGCTTTCGTGGGGCTCTTTAAACTCCCCCTCTTCCCCTATTTCCCCAGAGCTCACAGCCATGCTGTCAGGAGCTGGAATAGTATATGCAGCTCATTGACACTTAGGTAAAAATCACTGGCATCTAAAATGTGACTATCCCCTCCTCCCCTCCCTGAGGGCTTGCAGGGTTATGTGGCACTCAGTGGTTCCTTCTTCATCTTTTCTGGGTCATGCACCTACTTTGGAAATCCCATGAAATATGAGAACATTTATCCCCCTGAAATGCACAGATGCACATACATGCACAGTGGTATGTGCAAAATTTCAGGGCATTTACAGCAGCTCTTAAACCCGGAATGGAAACCTTTAGAGTCCAAATGCAGGACGCAGGCAAGACTAACAAGGTGCGGTGGGCACAGAGTAATGGACCTTCTATCAGTATCTCTTCATTCCACTTTCTTCCCCAACACCTAACACCATAATGGGGATGTGTCTAAATAACTTTTACTAGAATAGACAGGAAGATGAGCATTAATATTATTATTGCCTAAACAATGCCTTTCTATCAGAGTGCTAAGAGATAAGACATGCAAAACAATAACATCAGTCTCTATTGTAACACTATCAAAGGGCTCTGCTTTAAAAAGAAAATGTGGAGAAAGGCATTTTCAGCTGGAGGCCACGATGAAAGGGTTAAGACAGGCCCATAGAAACTGATACACTGCTACTCTCCATAAAGTTTCTCTGAGTGTCCTTAGAGAAGAGTGAGCCCATTAACCTAAAATTACTGAGTGTTTTTAATTCACCAGAAGGAAGCAAGAGACATGTTTAAAGTCTCATGTTTTATTTTCTAATTCTATAGGACTTATTTTCTCCTCCAGAACATATCTGTATTTTAAAATTAAAGTAAGGTGCATTTCTTAACCTTTGGGTGAAGCCGATGCCCCAGGAAGATGATTCATGTTCACTGGGGTGTGAGTGTATGTCCTTCCTGATTACCATTGCTCACTCTGTGGTGGAGGAGACACTAAAGTTACAATTGAGAAGCTTGGGTTCAGAGATGAGACAATGCTGAAGGATATGTGTCCTTAAGTAAGCTGTGATAACTTCACAGCATCCCCCATCATGGAAGTTGGAAGGATACAAGCAACCAAACAGCTTTATGAAAAATTTAAGCAAAGGTAAAAGCACAGAGGAGAGTTAATGTCTAGGGACCAATATAAACTATCACTTCCATAAGTATGGCCTTGGAAAGGTGGAATTCCAGGCTGTTTTCCAGGATGAAAAGTATCCAAGGCTCATATTGAGAGGTTGAATGTGTTCCTTCACCAAAAACTCCGATCAATTTCTGATTTTAACTGGTATTCAATAAATACTTGTGAAATAAACGCAATCTCCTTCAATCAACCAGAGAAGTATATTGAGAACACCTTGTGTGCTCATGTCCAAACCAGGTTCTAACACCTTCTTTCTCCTCAATGGACACAGGTCTTTGGAATCAAAGACACCAGGGATGACTTTCTTGTCTATCCCTTGATAGTCGTATGGACTTCAGCAAATTACTTAACCTCTCTAAAACTAAGTTTCTTCTTTTAAAAACTAAATATAATGATATTAACCACATAGAGATGTGGGGCAGATTAATGATGAAGTGTATAGATGACAAGGTTTGCACACAGTAGGTGGTCAATAATAGTAGTTCCTATTATTATAGATAAAGACTATGTAAGATGTGATTCCTAACATTGAAACGTAGTTGGACAAATTTTGAGTGAAAAGAAAAATAGAAGCCAGTAAAAGACAACATGTAATTAGGAGTTTTAAGATGTGGTTATATGTATATATATATATATATATATATATATATATATATATATATATTAGTAGTTTAGGCTCTGAGGATTTAGAGGAAAGAAATAATAACTAAGATTAGAGAAGACAAGACTAGAACTGGCCCATGGGGAAGATCTGAGTAGACAGAGGTAAGATAAGCGTTCATAGTTCATTTAGTTTAGGAGAAACCACTAAGAAGAAATTTTGCAAGGTGTCTCTGAGTGAAACAGTGAGTTGGAGAAAGGAGAGATAGAATAGACTTCAGACAATATACTTCTCGAGTGCTTTCTAGCTTGATTCGTTTTAGACATAAGAGTTTATGTTTTTTGTAAAACCTCACTGAATCTCCTCTCCCTCACAGATTTCCTCATGACCATCACACGCTGGCCTCCACAGGTTAATCAGAATAAATGTGAAGGAGTGATAGCATTCTACTCTCAGCATTGTATTTCAAACACAATGCAGACAAAGTAGAATATGTACAAAATAATAGAACATGATGATCATGATGATGTCTAAGGAGGATAGACTATCATAAGAAAAATAGAAAGGAAAAGAGAAGATAAAAAGACAGAGAAATATGGTGAGTGTCCTTGGATATTTAAAGAAGGATCATGATGAAGTGGCAGGAGAATTGATTTGAGATGCTCCCATGAACAGAGCTAAGGTGGTTGGTAGTTGGAGACCAACTTGGGTACAATGGAAGATAGAATGTTCTAGCAAGTATCATTTTTGTTGAAGAGGTAGGCTGCCTTGGTAAGGTGATATTTCTGCACTTAGAAGAAGCTAAGCAGGATGGAAGAGCCAGTAGTCTGGAGTGTTTTTAGGAAATGTGGATACCTACATAGGTTATGAGGGGTCAGTGGTGGTTCACTGGTAGAATTCTTGCCTTCAATGCAGAGTATTCAAGTTTGATTCCTGGCCAGTGCACCTCATGCACAGCCACCACCCATCTGTCAGTGGAGGTCTGCATGTTGCTATGATGCTGAACAGGTTTCATGGGAGCTTCCAGACCAAGACAGATAAGGAAGAAAGTTCTGGTGAGCTATGTCCAAAAGATCAGCCAATGAAAACCTTGTGGATCACACGGGTCCAATCCTATTGTGCATGGCATGCTATGAGTCAGGTGCTGACTCCAAGGCAGCTAACAACAACAACAGAGATTATACAGGTTATGGCTGGACTACACAGCTTTCAAAGTTCCCTTTTCTAACTCTGCAGCCTCTAACTTCTGATTTATAACCAGCTTTTTAAAAAATGCAGACATCCAATAGAGGCCAAAGCCAAACACCCCATTTCCATTGAAAAGACAATTGACTGTGTGTGCGTGTGTGTATCCGTGTGTACGTGAGCATGCAAAGGATGGAAGAGGAAACCTTCCACATCATTAGCTTCTCCTAGGAACCCACCCTGCACAAAAAAGCAGAGGCGCCATTTTGGCTTTAGTTTCTAATCTGGGAAAAGGATTGGATGGCATGTAAAACGAGATTTTGATTGGCCATCAAGAGAAGTACTTTATTTCCCCATACAAAAAATGACATTATTTCCCTCAATGAAGCCACAAAACACTTAGCTATAGGAACCCAATGAATCAAATGGAATTTGCCAACAAAATTGATATTTATGCAGAAAACATAGAAATCTTTACCCCAAACAATGTATCAACAAGGGTGAAAACATCAATAAAGTTATACATTCTCCCCTTGAATTGATTTTGTTTCACTGCTCAGATGTTTCTTGGATTAACTTTACTAATGAATTTTCACAGTGGTTTATTCCCTTGCCTACTGAGCCACAGTCTGTGCTTAATTATGATATTCTTTCCTACGTCCAGGTCTTTTATCAGACCATTACCAGCTGGAAAAGATTTGCTGAGATGACATCTAAAGTAATCCATCTTGTTTGTAAAGGGCAAAACCAAGAATGCAATGTATGTGAATATTTGTATAGAAAAGTACATACACATCCCATGAAGATATAACAACACCTAGTACCTGTCATAATTATACTTTTATTTAAATGTCTTATCAATCCTTTTTAAGCCAGAACATTACTCGATGCATATATTGCTATTCAGTACTCATAATTGATACGAGAGTAATGACGAGCAATGGGATATTTTTCTATTATAGGAGCACAATTTTAGAAAGAATTTCAACTTGGTTTGATATATTAAATGATCTTTAAACATGTGGTACTGACCTCCTAATAAAAAAGTGAACACTGTTCAAACAAACAAACACATACACACACACACAAGTACACATATCATACGTCCAATCCCATGCCATGCCATAAGGTTATTTCAAAACAACAAATCAATATCTCCAAACCAAAAGAACCACTTTGTAATTTTACGTCTCTTCCTGTATTCTTCATTTAATTAGATCATTGTTGAAGGAGCTTTTTGTTTCTCAGGTAACAGTATCTTCGCCTAAATAAATTCCAAGGGCAAGGTGTTCATTAATCCAATGTACACTTACTACCCATATGCTCAAGTATCACATCTCCTGATTATGTTACTGAAATG
Source organism: Trichechus manatus latirostris (assembly GCF_000243295.1). Lineage (NCBI taxonomy): Eukaryota > Metazoa > Chordata > Mammalia > Sirenia > Trichechidae > Trichechus > Trichechus manatus. The sequence continues at coordinate 130,919 of NW_004444350.1, read as the reverse complement.
TCAGGTTGAATACATTCAAAGTTTTGCATTCTGTCCATTAAGTAAAGGAACAATGTGAAAGAGCTATAACAAATAACCACAGTAAGTCAGAACAGGACAGATGTTTACTAAACGCCACCCTGAAATGGGCAGCGGCAGTGGAACGTTCCTGTACACCTCCCAACAGTGTCTCTCTCTCCTCTTGGCAAAACATTCAATTTCATAAAATAAACAGATATTAATTTCCATCCAAATGCCCATTTCAATTCATTATCTAGAGAGGTAAATATCCACAAAGGCGACACCCAAGTCAATATTGACCTTAGGGAAAAATAAATCTTGATATTAGCCAGAACAACAAGAAGGTCACATAAAGGATACACACATAAACAATTTTACCAGGCATATGGACAATGGAAGAAAGGTTATGATGCATTATTAAATCTATCTATCTACTTATCTATCTGTCATCTGTCTATCTATCTATCTGTAATATATCATGGAGCCCTGGCAGCGCAGTGCCTAAGCGTTTGGCTGCTAACCAAAAGATCGGCGGATCGAATCCACCAGACACTCCTTGGAAACCCTATGGGGTAGTTCTGCTCTGTCCTGTATGGTCACTATGAGTCAGAATTGACTCGACGGCAATGGGTTTGGTTTTGGATAATATATTATATATTAATTATACAGTATATATTACATATATGTTATATATATAAAATCTTAAATTATCCATTCTATCAAATCTACTAAAAATACAGAGCAAGGGGACATTTGGTGTATATCAATGGGTTTATTTTCATATGTGAGAACAATGCAGATCTAAATGTAAGGATTTCCTGGTGGACAGTACTCTAAGAAAACATTCAAGGATATGATTACAATTAACAGTCCAGCCAGATTGAGAAACCAAGACTTAATCCATACATGTAACAGTTTAATTTAATACACGTACTCCCCCCACTTCTAGTCATATTAGTTGGAGGGGCAGTGGTAGTTTGGTGGTAGAATTCTTGCTTTCCATGTGGGAGACCTGGGTTCTATTCCTGGCCAATGCACTTCCTGCACAGCCACTGCCAATCTGTCAGTGGATGCTTGCATGTTGCTAGGATGTTGAACAGGTTTCAGCAGAGCTTACAGACTAAGATGGACTAGGAAGAAAGGCCTGATTGTGTACTTCAGAAAATCAGCCAATGAGAACCCTGTGGACCACAAAGGTCTGATCCATAACAGAACCTAGGGATGGTATAGGACCTAGCAGTGTTTTCTTCTGTTGTGCATTGGGTACCATGAGTCGGGGGCTGATCTGATGACAAGCAACAATAGTCACTTTAGTTAACATTAGGGAGCACTAAGAGGGTGTCTCTGATGGAGGCCAAATGTTCATTCCTTCCATGAAAGTTAGAAGATAACAGAATGAGATCACAGAAGGAGCGCTCAGGGATTTGTCCCTATACTGTCCCTAATCCAGGCTTGCTGTCTGTGCTTCGGTGTCACTTAACCTCTCTGAGACTTAATTCAACTTATCAAGTAGCTATTTGCCATTCACTGTGCTATGCAATGGTAATTTAAGCACAGCTAACATGAGATCCCTTCAAGGAGATCCCAAAAGAAGGTTTGGGATGGACATGGATAATTCAAGGGCTTCCACAAGATCATTCCTCTTTAATATAAAAATTGCCATTGACTATGAACTAAGGAGATGAACATAAGGAAACATGTCTTTGACCAGCTACTATCTTTTCAAACCCGTAAATGCCAAGGAGATTCTCTTGTCCTGTCATTCACATAAAGGAGCAGCAATAAAACACAGATTGACCAAGGGTTAGAAATAGGCACCTGTTTATTTAGAGTGATTTAGAACAGAGATGATGTTCAAAATATTTAATAACCTAGATCTCAGGTCACTGGCAAATCTAAACAGACACTGGTGGGGAATGCCCAGGGTAGTCTTGTTGGCGCACAGCACACAGGTGTTGGCCCTGACTGAGGGTGCCACCCCCATGTTTCCCCCAAAATATTTTTAAAATTAATCACTTTTGCATAAAACTATCAACTTACAGATTCTTGCAATTAAGGATAAGGCAAGGATCTTCCCACAGTGCCCCTATGAAGAATCAAAGGGCAAGAATAGGCTGAGGGGTAGGATTTTGAGCCTACTCTCCCCATTTTCACCAGAGCTAGTCTCTTTTTAATTTACATACTCAAATTCTGTGTAAGATTTAATTTAGGAAGCCAAAAGGTTCTGCTCGTAAAATAATAAAGTTTAAATATTTAAAGACTTATTCCTTAAAATGATCATTCTGTAGGAGAGCTAGTGCTTTACATAGCATTTATTGATTGCCTCATTGTGAACTACTTCAGGACTTTCTATGTTCTTTATTGATCAATGCCATTGATCAAAGAGGGTGAAGACTGTGAGGACACTGGGTACCTAACACATGTTACAAGGAGGTCTACTGAGTCAAGAAAACAGCTCAGCAGGAGGGCATAGGGGACACAAAAGACCGACCTTACAACTCAGCCAACCAAGAGCCCAGGTTGAAGGGACAAACTCATGAGTGCTTGAGAATAAAGCAAAGAATTCACTGGCCTGGTTTTCCATGAAGCTTATGATGAGAGGATGTTCACTCACGTGGTGGTCCTTCTCTACCAAGTGGATGCTATGAGGCTAGCAGGGCAGGTGCTCAGCCCTGCACCTGGTTGGTGGTGTAGAATGATAGTAGTTGGTATGCACTTGTCAGAACACATCCTCCCAATGATCCTCACTGGGTGAGAGGAGGTGATGGGCTGGGTTTGGGAAAGAAATCTGCAGCCCGAAGAGGAAACAGAGTGGAGAGGTTGTATCTTGTTCCAAATGCCATCCAGTCCTTGTTTGATGTGACCCTGGCTTTCCTCATTTCCTCATTTCCTAATTTTCAATAATAGAAAACATTCATCCAACAAATTCTAGTGGCTGGGGCAGTACGATGTACACTGCACTTAGTGATGAGGTCCTCTAGGGAACACGAAACAAGAACCAAACCAAAAATACCAAACTCGCTACTATTGAATCGATTCTGATGCATAGCGACCCTGTAGGACAGAGTAGAACTGCCCTATACGGTTTCCATGGAGCAGCTGGTGGATTTGAACCCCCGGACTTTTGTTTAGCAGCCATAGCTCTTAACTACTATGCCACCAGGGTTTCCAAAACAAGAACAGATACATAATAACGGGCATTGATTATGGGATCCACAAGGCCATTAGTGATTATAGAGATAGAGTCTGGTCAGGCAGGGCTGAAGGAACCAAGCTTTAATGAATAATACAACCAACTTTCCTAAATGGTTAGACCTACAGGGACTGGTTTCCACAGGGACTTCTAGAAATGAAGAAAGACAATGACTACCTGCAAGACTAGATCAAGTTAGCCTGCACACTGATTCTAGACAGATAAGACCTTGTTCACTCTGGATAAGAGAGAAAGACAAGACCTGCAGGGATGAACATCTTCTCAGAGTTTAAAAACAGCTCACCTTTAGCTTTGAGTTCAACAAAACAGTTGGTAGAGTGGGAAAAGTATGGGCTTTGAAATCAAGGAGAAGTGGCTTCAAATCCCAATGCCACCACTTACTAGCTGTTTGTCTTGGGTAAATGACCTAAGCATATGAGCCAGCCAGCAAATCCTCACTCTAGAATGGGGATAAGAACAGCTCCTCCATAGGACCATGACAAGGGAAAGAATGAGGCCACATCAAGTGCCATCCCTGGCATGGGGGTGTAGGTTTGAAACCTTGCCAAGGAAGAAACACATTACTTTATCTCTAATCTCCTATGTTCCAACATTACAATCTGCTGGTTTCATTTCTTTTGATTATGTCAAAAGTTTCCCAATTGTTGTAGACTGAGAAGCATTAATCTGTCTTTTAATATCCTAGTGGTTTCAGCCTATCTCCAATCAAAAAGGATCTGCCCTCTTTGACCCCAATCCTGTAAAGTGACAGAGCTTGTTGACTCAGATATGAAGACAATAGATGTAGCAGCATATTCAGAGGGACTAAAAAGGGGAGCAGTATAGATGTGGAGTAGAGGTAATAATTCTTGCCCACAGCCCTTCCAGAAAGGCTCCTTTGCTGTTCAGGCATGTGGATTTCCTTTTCTCCTGTTAGCTGATAAGTCCTTCTCACTTCTTATTATTGATCAGTTGTGGCCTGCAGTTTACAGATCAGTTGGGGTTGACAATGGGAAATCAGGTAACCTGTTTTCCAAGTGGAGTCCCTGGGTGGTGCAACGATTGAGCATTTGGCTGCTAACCGAAAAGCAGTGGTTCCAGTCTACCCAGAGATGTCTCAAAAGAAAGGTCTGGCAATCTACTTCTGAAAGATGCCAGCCACTGAAAACCTTATGGAGCACAGTTCTACTCAGACACAATAGGTTCGTCATGAGTCGCAGTTGCCTGGACAGCAACTGTTGGTGGTGGCGATTGTTTCAAGTGGAGGAGAGAAGCAGTGAAATTGGTTCCTTTCATATGGGAATCCTGGAGGGCATTAATGGGGAGGAAGAGCCAAAGACTCAGCCCTATGTCCCTGGGTGTACCTTGATCTCTGCCATGGGTTAAGTGAATAAATTTGGCTCATCAATTTTAACTGGAGATTCCGGGGAAATATTTTTATTGTAATATAAACATGAATATAATATGGAACAACATGCATATTTGCCTGAGTGTTTAAGATGAAATTTAAGATATTTCATGCATTAGGAGCCCCTTCAAGCTGAGCTGTCAGACTCTTCTGGGTTCTCCGACACTCCTTTCTCCAGTGAGTGGCACTTCAGTGGGAAAATTTTAAAAGCATTAGTTTGGACCATAAAACATAAAAACAAGTCATTTAGTAAAAGTTAATTGAAACAGGTAGAGTGAGGTAAGGAAGGTAGAAAGGAAAGACAGAGACGGAGAAGAGAGAGAAAGCAGGGAAGAATAGAAAGAAAATGGGAAGGAGAGGGAAGAGGAAAGGAAGGATCAGAAAGAAGGCAAATTGCAGAGAAGGGGAAGAGGTTGGAGATAAAGGAGCAGAGGGAAAAGACTTAGGAATAAGGAAAGAGGTGCTTAATGAACTTAGCAAGAAAACAAGTGGAGATGCAGTTAAGCAATGCTCACATCTTTTGTTATTTGTGTTTCTGGAGTTATGTTGACACGCCTTCCTAATAATTCCTCCCATAGACCGTTTTGTCACGAACAGCACGCTTTCATGAATGTACGGAGAATGAATGCACAGCAGGCATTTTATAAATATTTGTTGAATGAATGTATACATGAATGAAGTACTTGAATGAATGAATACATAAATGAGACACTCATTGTACCAGCACCTGATTTTTAACCCCAAGTCAACAAGACTAGAAGAGCCCTTCTACTATTTATTCACCGAAAGCAGCTTTAGCAGTATAAAGGAAAGAAATACATCTCTACCCCAATTTTATCCTCACCTGCCTAAAAAAACAAAAAAAACAAAACCAGTTGCTGTTGAGCTGACCCTGACTCATGGGGACCCCATATGTATCAGAGTAGAACTGTGCTCCATAGGGTTTTCAATGGCTGTGATCTTTCAGAAGTAGATTGCCAGGACTTTCTTCTGAGACACCTCTGGCTGGGTTCAAACCAACAACCTTTTGGTTAGTAGACTAGCCCTTAACCTTTTGCACCACCCAGGGACTCCATTTGCCTGAGTCTCCTGGAAAGTTAGATCTTAGGGAACTGAGAACATTCACACACACCCCTTCTCAGATTCACTGGTCTTTGAAGGTCTATTCGTAGATCCTTCTCCCATAATGCTGACATCTTCTTCAAGGCCTGCTCACTTTTCTGGCCGGGCGGGGGGTGAGGGAGGGGGTGGGTTGCTTATTACATATCTAGGTGAAGCTCTTCTCCCTAATCCATGCTGAGGTTCCCTTTATGAGTTTTGCAGCAAGCAGTTTCACTAAGCAAGGCCCAGAAGCAGTGATCATAATACGACAGAGCCCAGGAACAAAGTGAGAAATCCAGAAAGGTCATATTTCTCTGTCAGGTGGAGGCTGACTCTGCCTACAACCTCTTTGACATAGAAGTTAAAATGAGAACAGGTTTCTATTTGCCTTGGTAATTGGTAGAGCGAGTCATTCCATCTTCGCCTGAGAATGGAAATGCAGTTGTCCTTGTCCTACTTTATATTATTAGTTTTTTTGAGAAAATCCGTGTTGAAAGTCATTAGCAATTATAATGGCGGCTATAATTATTGAATGCCCACATCATGTGCATTTTATACAGAGTAACTCGGTTATTCTTAGTCAGGAAGCTCCACTAAAACCTGTTCAGCATGATAGCAACACATAAGCCTCTATTGAAAGAGGGGTGTGGCTGTGCATGAAGTGCATAGGTCAGGAATTGAACCTGGGTCTCCGGCGTGGAAAGTGAGAATTCTACCACTGAACCACCATTGCTCTACACTAAGATGGTCTAGGAAAAAGGAAGAGAGGCCAGATTATTTACTTCCCAAAATCAGTCAGTGAAAACCCTATGGATCACAAAGGTCTGATCTGCAATGAATCATGGGGAGGGCACAGGACAGGGCAGCATTTTGTTCTGTTGTGCATGGGGTCACCATGAGTCAGAGCCGACTTGAAAGCAGCTAACAACAACAATAACAGCTCATGCTATACTTACACTAACTCTACAATGTCCATGTTAGTATCCATAGGAAATATTCGCTCAGGTGGAATTAAATCAAATCAGAACTGTGTGACTTAGACTCTTCATAGCCTTTTACAATCTCTCCATTGCCCATGTGCCATGCTTTCAGCCTTGGGATATGGAAGAGTAGGCCTGGACAAAATCAGAGGGCCGGCAACTCTTGTCTTGGATATCCTTAACGTCCGTACTCATTGCCCTTGCCCCCATCAGAACACCCTCTTCTCCTCCATTACTCTCTCCTCGATGAAATTTTCTTCCGAAAAGCTTCTATTTCTCTCGGTCATTTATAGTTCAGTATACATTTACATTCCTATATTTTCTCTCTCCGTGAGGATATGTGTCTTAAAGCTTATTTCTATGAATTGAAAAGACTTTTTTAAATATTAACTGAATCAGAGGAATGGAATTGGTAGAAGAGCTGTTTGGGGACAGATGGGTGGGGGTGCTGGAATCCAGTGGGCTTTCCCAAGTGCCATGTGGGTGGTCTATCCGTGGCAGGACTGCCCTCATAATGCACCTTGTTGGGAGATTTCACGTTTGGTGACTATGCCCACATGGTTTAGCAAAGCATCATTTGATTCCAACAGACTTTTTACTCCCCTCCTCTCACATCCTCAACACAATCATAAGCTCAGGGAGAAGTCAATGGTAATACACAAAATATATGGCCAAAAGACAGTGAGAAGTGAAAAAGAGAGAAAGGAGAGGTGATAGGAAGGGAGGGAGGGAGAGAGGGAGAAATAAGCACATAGAGTCAGCCAACAGTGGCCTAGACTAACACCTACATAACATCTGTCTGTTTGGCAAATTTTGTTAGACTGGTATTTGCTTTGGACTGTCTTCAGAGGGATATTTCTGCTTCCAAAGGTGGATAGTTAAAAATAATATACATCATGAGCAGTATTTTGGCATTTCCTTTCACTTTCTTTCTGTCTTCAACATTACTGTTGTCATCCTTTAAAACTCAATCAATTCAACTGATTCCATGAACAGATGGCATTAATCAACCCCCAAGAATATGCACAAAAGCAATTAGAAATGTAGAGACATAGAATTGATGCCAGCAAATCAATTACCAATGATAGCAAATCAACATGGCACACCCAACTTCTTATTTCTCTTTCTACTGAGCAGCCGCTGATAGTAGTAATGATGCCCTGGTTTACCCCTCTGCCAGAGGAGAAATGGGAACAGGGATGTTGAGGTTTCATTACACATTCCTTAATGACTAAGTTTCTCTCAGCTGCCAAAAACCAGCATAATTTACTGACTAGAAGATGCGTCAGGTTGATGTATGTAGACAGCATGTGCTATAGGATCTCATGCAAATATGAAATATACTGCACTGAGAATATGATTGTTTGATATTCTCAGAGAAGAAGTTCATTTCAGAGAATGGAACACCGTTTCTAGCATCTATAGTTCTCATTTGTCAAAAACAATGGGAACAGCTACAGAATACATTTCAAGCACAAATCTGTGCCTTCTGTGAATTGACTCGGTCGTATATTCGTATGCCTTGAATTTACTTAGCCATGATTTTCTTTCTGATATTGTGTAATTCCTATGGCTTCTGAAACTTCCTTCTTTTAGGTCCTTAGTAATCACCATCTGAGTTACTGCAATAATCTCGTAACTGGTTTTCTTACCACTAATCTTTGCCCATTCCAATGGGCAAATCACAGAGTTCTTTTTTTTTTTTTTAAACAAAAATATTACAGGTATAAAATCCTTCAATGACTTTCCATAGCTTTGGAAATAAAAGATTCCCATGATTTCCTGTTTCTTTAGTTTCTTTATACATCCCTATGCCTATGAGCCCTTCATGCAAGTAGTCATTGCAACATAATGCTCTCTCTTACCCCCAATAACCTCTCCAACTTCCCCACCTTGTTAAGTCTGACTTTAAGCATTAGATTAAATTTCACTTTCCTCAAAGAGTCAGGCTTAATGTCCCAGCCAGTTTGAAATGCTCATTTTATGCCTTACATTGCACCTGTGCACACCTTTGTGCTAGTATTTGTCATTTTGACATAATTAAAGAGCCCTGTTGGCACAGTGGTGAAGAGCTCTGCTGCTAACCAAAAGGTTAGCAGTTCAAATCCACCAGTCACTCCTTGGAAACCCTATGGGACAGTTCTACTCTGTCGTATAGGGTCGCTATGAGTCAGAATTGACTCAACGGCAACAGGTTTATTTGGCTTCCCTGGAGTTCAGAGTCCCTTTATTTCATGGACTAGATCTTCTAATTCGTCTTTATCCCTCCAGTTTCATAGAAAAAGACTTGGGTTGAGGAAAGAGATTCTTTAGTTCAGACAAGTAACACACACAAACTACTAATTCTTTTTTTTTTTTTCTTAAAATAATAACATGGGAGCCTCATAATGTTTTCAGGTTAATGCTTTAGGTTTGCAAATAAAGTAAGATTTTTCCCCTACTGAATGGGACACAAACTTTTTCTTCTTGTACTAAATCATGAGCTATGGGAAAAAAAAAATAACATATATTTGTGTATTTTTCAGACTATATAAAAAGCACTGATTAAAATTTCATAAAGCCAGTTAATAAAATTAGCTCCAACTTGGTACTGAGGTCAGATGGAGAAATTTTCTTTTTTTAGGAACAACCGGTCATTTCACACAAAAATAAGGTTTTCTCAGCAATGCAGTCATGGAAGTATGCAGGCTTGTAGAGATGTGGGATATCATTTTCCAGATCTCAGTCTAATCAAGGGATACGAACTTTTGCTCTTTCATTTCACAGCTCACATTCTAACATCTCCTTGGCATTCTCAAGATAGTCATAAGTAGTGCTTGTCAGTTTAACAAAAATAAACATAAAAATTAAATACAAAAGTAATACTCTAGTAATAGGGCCATAGATGGATTTTTAGTTTAGAAATAAAAATTCTTAGTTAAAAAACATTCATTTATCCATTTGCTCAATGTTTTAGGTGTTGGATATAGACATTCAAATAAAATATGGTCATCAAAGAACTTTATATATAGTTGGGGAGTCAGAGATTATAAAAAAAATCCTATGGAAAATAATATATGGGTCACTTGGGGAAAATGTCGTGTGTGTGTGTTATGTGTGTGTGTGTGTGTGTGTGTGTGTAAAACAGTTGACTGGGAGAAAGTGAGAGAAAATAAAAATAGGGAAGGATTTTCTAGACCAAGCAGCAGCATAGGCAAATAAATGCAAGGAGATGTGAGACATCATAGCTTGTTTGGGGAAAGCGAAGGCGTTCCATAAAGTTGTAAATTAGGGCACCCTGTGGCAGTGATGAAGGGAATTAGGCAGGGCCGGATCAGGACTATCCCTCTGCTGGGACAAGGAGTTTGCATCACCCATTTAATAAATATTCCTTTGTCTGACATCTATAGACTTCTAACACATGGAGTAAACAGAGGTACCTTTCATGATATTGTTATATGTTTGTGTATATGTGGAAGTTTGACGAGTCTTCAGCAAGTCTGTATCCTTTCCTTATCAAGATTTCTATTAAAAAGTATAAAAGAAAAATAAAGTTCCAGCTGTTCCTCCACGTATGAAGCATTTTATCTGTGAACATTACTATGTCTGACATCTTCCATCAAATCTAGTTGCCAAATGTTTGGTTGTTTTATTAAGCTATGACTCAAGAGCTGGCTCGGGCGGGAACTGCTACTTCCATCCCTTTGCCATGGATACAGCTACAAAACCTAACCATGGGGAACCCAAGTCAGCTCTCCACAGATGCCATACACAGAGCCTAACTGAATGCATGGGAGGTAAACTTATAGCTTGCAAAAAGCTTTGTATTTGGAGATATATTGTCATGGATTGAATTATGTCCCCCCAAAAATGTATGTATCAGTTTGGCTGAGCCACGATTCCTGGTATTGTGTGATTTTCCTATATGTTGTAAATCCTGTCTCTATGATGTTAATGAGGAAGGATGGGCAGCAGTTGTGTTAGTGAGGCAGGACTCAGTCTACAAAATTGGATTGTGTCTTGAGGCAATCTCTTGAGATATAAAAGAGAGAAGCGAGCAGAGAGACAAGGGGGCCTCATACCACCAAGAAAGCAGTGCCAGGAGCAGAGCGTGTCCTTTGGACCCGGGGTCCCTGCGCGGAGAAGCTCCTAGTCCAGGGGAACAGTGATGGAAGGCCGACAGAGAGAGAAAGGCTTCCCCTGGAGGTGATGCCCTGAATGTGGACTTTCAGCCTACTTTACTGTGAAGAAATAAATTTTTCTTCGTTAAAGCCATCCACTCGTTGTATTTCTGTTATAGCAGCACTAAATTACTAAGACGTATATACTGGTTCAAATCCTGATTTTTTCATTGTTTAGCTTTGTAATCGTGAGGGGAACTACTAACTTCTATTCACCTTAATTTTACTCACCTGTATATTGGATTTGGAGCCCTGGTGGTGAATTGGTTGAGAGCTACGCTGCTAACCAAAAAGGTCAGCAGTTCGAATCCACCGGCCACTGCTTGGAAACCCTATGAGGTATTTCTACTCTGTCCTATAGGGTTCTTTAAGTCAGAATCGACTCCATGGCAACAGTTTTTGTTTTGTTGGTAAATTAGATTTAATAAAACCGATTTAGCTGTACTAAGTTGCTAAATTATGTGTACACAGTACATCAGATAAGAGCTACAAAGTTCATAGTAGTTGGTAGGATTAAAATCCTAATATGCTGTTATCCTAAATACAGCTGCTTAACACTTTAGGAGTACAATCAACTCAAATGTACCAAAATAGAATGATCAGTAGGTAACATCAACAGTTAAAGGCGAAAATACATTAGGAATGGATAGGACCTTAACAATCATTTGATCCAATTCCTTTATTTAATATCTCAAGTTCATAAGGATAAGTAAATAACCTTTACAAGGTCAGAAGCCAGAAAGCAGAGTTTTGATGAATGAAGACAGCGTTCATTATAAACTAAACACGTCACTATTGGCTCCAAAGGCCTACACTGTAGTCTCCAAATAAAATCCTGTTGATTTAATCCCTAGTGTATTCTAGCCTTTCAGATAGCTCTATCCTCTCCCTACCTTCCTAGCAAGCAGGAAAATTAGTATTATATACAGAAACCATATTTGAGCAGAGTTCTGCTTATGAGTTAAAGTGCTCTGGATCACCAACTAATGGTTTTTTGAAATACTTCAAATGATAATCACATTACTTTGTTTTGTAACAAATAGACATTAAAAAGTGAAACACTATTGTAAAGAAAAACTAGGTCCCCAAAAGAAATGCAATTGAGAGGAGGAGCTGGGAAAAAAGAAAACTGTAATTTAGGGGACTGTCATTCAGTAGAGGGGGAAAAAACAAAAGGAGGAGGGAGGGAGTTTAACTCTTTAAAGTTTTTCAAACGGAAGCTAATTTTCTCATAACTCTGTACCCTTGTGTGGAAACTGCTATTTTAGCATTTAATTTATGTATCCCAATTGTGGAAATACCAATATGAGTTTGGGGTAGGGGGAGTGTGGCTACCTGAACAGAAAAAGAAGAGAGATCCTATGGATTGTCAAATGTAAGCCCATTCAATCATGGGAAAATATTTAGGAGTATGTCAAATGAGCATTATACTCCTTCCTTCAATTTTGCTCACTATAAATGCTGCAAAAAGTTCCCCAAACTACTTCCTAAAGAAGAAATAAATCTGTTTATTTATAGTATCACCTATTGATTGGTTCAGTGCATAAACTTCAGATCACTCGAGGTATGATGAATCTCTTTATTTGAATATTTTTTTACATCCTAGAATATTTTAAATGAAGTTCTGCCTATGAGTAAAAAGCTAGAATAAAGAGTTTTCGATTCTTCTTTCAGGGCTGGATCTGTGTCAACCTAATGTGTACAACAAAGTTAGATAAGGTGGTTGAGATCATTCAAAGTGATTTCTTGGTCAAAATTAAGGCTCTTTGTAAACATACAACATCCGTTTATTGTTAAGAATAAAGTGAAGAGTGATTCTGTATTTGTCCCACACATTCCTATCATCTTCTGAATGCTAGTTCTACTATTATAAGAGTCTTTTGGCATACCTAATACTTGAAGAATCTTCTCAGTCAATATTTACATAATGCTGTCTTTTGGAGTAGATTCGTCTCTAAGCACTGTTCTATACCCAAGTCTGTGAGCAGGAATGTTGCCTAACCGGACTGACATTTGACACCTTAGCTGTGGCATAAGCAGGGCTAGAAATCCCAGGTCTTCAAACTCTGGATTTTCACTTTAACCAACTTGTGTCAAAGGAGTTTATATTATATATAACATGGTTTTTCATTTAACATTGGCCTATTATATCTACATTTGAAATTAACTAATTCCCTCAGAGAAAACCCAAAGGAAGTATTGTAGCTATTTAATATCCTGAAAATCTGGAATGAGGGAATTTCCGGAGTTTTTAATACTGGTAGGTAATTATGTTCTCTGCACAGATTCGTAATATCTCTATTGCAGCTGGTCCTTCTAACCTGACTTTATTTTAATTTTGTTTAATTAGAAACTTATAAAATACATGCCCAAGTTTTGGTCAGATAATGAGAAAAACAAGCACACACACCCCCCACACATACCCACACAAGCACACACATCCCCCACACACACACACACAAGCACACACACACCCCACATATACCCAAACACAAAATAACAACAACAACAAATTATTAAAAGAAAAATGGAAGCAATTAAAAGTTATTTTTACTTGAACAAAGTCCACAGGTATAAGTAGATGCCATGGAGCATCTTGGGTAAATAATCCATTTGCAAGGCTGCTGCCTCAAATGATTTGACATATTATTTCAAAATATAGAAAGAATAATCTTGGGGAAGAAAAGAGTTTTTCCAAATGTTTCAGAAACCTGTACAAGTTGATTTCATTGAAAAGGAGATCCCTATTCCTTAATATTTGCATATGAATTTTAAAGCAGTATGTATAAATAGCAAATCAAAGCACTATATTTCATGGATAAAGTGTGTGGACAATAGAAGTCTAGAGGGATTTTGGAAAACTAATATTTTTCTTAGAGTTTCTGCATCATAGTCGATAAAGACCACTAATATGTACTGAGCCCAGATTTTCTGCTGTTCTATTGTTCACTGAATTAATACATGTTGCATAGCATAAAAAAAGAAAAGATAACTGTTATCATTACTGCTTAAGAATGTTGACCCCGAAATATTTAGTGAGCAGCCTGCGTTCACTGAAATGTTGATTGGAAATGGGGAAAGAAAACTGTCACTGATGAAATAATAAAGCTCATTATCACAAAGTTTCCTTTTAAATGTTCAGAATTAGCTTTATTGTCGAATCAGTAATGATAAGCATGGGCTTCAAATGCATGCCATTTAGATTGTATGAATATTATTAAAACATATTAACTATAAATCAATCAATTTACAGAAAATGCCATTCTATAATTTATTTATGTCCTGGCCCTTAAGAGAAGGCTACACAAGGAAGACCACATCATACGCCCATGGAGTATCTTCTATGGATTTCACCCTTACTCTTCACCCCCACCTTTGTGGATCTCCAAAGTATTCATTCACTCTCCTCAGATTAGGCAAATGTGCTATTCTGAAAACACAGCTGTTTGGCGGCCACACCTTGACATCATTATGACAATACTGCCCTCTAGTGTTTTAGGAGGTAGACCAACTGTCTGAGTACTGTGCCTAAGTTCCTCACAGGAAACCACTTAGATCTTTTTCTAAAGCACCATGGGAACGATTTCACTTAAAAAAAAAAAAAAAAAAAAAAAGCAAAGATACCTGTCCCTAACTGTTTGCTAAAATAATTTCTAATCTAAGGGCCTTTGGCTCCTTCCTTTTAGAGCAGTTGACCACTTCCCTCTTCCCTTCAGAATAGAAACTTTAATAAAAGCTTTATAAGGCATTACCACTAACTATAGCTTCTGGACCTCCAAACCTTCCAATCACAGACAGAAACACTGGTAATGCTTTGGTTGTTTTCAGCACGTAACATTTGTCTAAGCTATTCCGTTGAAGTAGAAGAGACGCTCAAGTCCTCTTGGATATGGTTGGGGGCGGCGGGGAGGTAGAAAGAATCTTAAGTAGTAAGTAGTCTTTCTGCTCTTCTCTAACAGTGATTGTGCAGATTGCAAAAGTAAAATCAAACGGTTTCATATGGTTAATCTTTCTGAGTTTCAGGGAGGGGGTGAGGGATAGAAGAACAAGCCCAGAAACTTGAGGGACCTTGATAAACCATCTCTGGAAACAACACAGATGGCTTAATTGCATTCTTTCTCATTTAGAAGTTCCCAGAGATGGGAAAGGAAAAAAAAAAAAAAAAAAAACTTACCCTCCTCTGCCCAGAGAGGCAGCTGAACAATTGAGCTTGAACCTCTGATCACCTACGGATTTATTCAAGTTTGACGAACTGGGTTCTTTAAACACAGAGTGCAGGCGGTGGATCCCCGGGTGTCCAGCCTTCCTGCCTATTAAATTAAATGCCCTGCTCTTGCGGAGGTTAGAGCCTGGGCGCCCCAGTGCACACTTATGGCATGCTCATTATGTGTTCTTTGGCACAAAGATTTTGGGGGTGGGGAGTGCATCGACGCTCTGCCTCCTGTAACAGGAGCGGCCATTGATCTTGTGGTTTGACTACATCGGGCCATGACTCTTAGGCCAAAAGTCTCAATCCTGTTAAACAGATGCCCACTGGTTGCAAGATAGCCCAACTAGAGCCTCCTGCCCAGGGGAGAGCTGAAGGCCATATATTGTCGGACGCTGGGCACCCTGCAAATCCGAAGCAGTGGCGTTCGGAGATGAGCCGATGTCACCGAGCACGGTGGCTGGGAGCATCTCTATTGCTGGAAGCTCAGCCCCCAGTGTGTACTGTCTGAATCTCTGGCCCTTCTCTGGCAGAGCTAGCGGCAGGCTGCGGGAGGAGAATCTTCCCATCTCCTCCGAACTTTGCTGTTAGGGGAGAAGGGCAGGGAATCCAGCGGGCTGGCTCATCCAAGCTCTGCTAACTTTTGGGAGGGTTGGGGGTGATGGAACCACACCAATCAGCATTTTTCTTTTGCCTCTATTCAGCCACGATCGAACACCTTTGGACAGTTGAGTGCTTTTCCCATTGCTAGCCTTTCTCACCTTCCCTACCCTCCCCCAGCTCCTCGTACTCACAATTTGTCGCTGTTAATCCTAAATGCCACAAGCTGGAGAAGAGCAAAGTCAAAACGCTGGTCAGCAGTGGTATAGAATCCATTTCCCTGGAGTAAGCGGTCCCTCTCAATCGAGTCCCAAATTCACAGGCGCCAGCCAAGGCTGCTTCTTCTCTCTCCTCCGCACCAGCTGACCCCCTCCCACGCCCCTTTGGAGAGGCACTGATAGCCTCACTCCATCCCGCGCCTAGACCTTCCGCCGAAACCGTGGCGGGGGCTTCTCCGGAGCTGCGGCTGGGGCTACAGTCCCTGCAACCGCCGCTCGCTGCACTAGCCTTCCTCGCCCGCCTTTTCCCCCTCTTCCCCACTCCTTCAAGGTGCAAATGCAAACCCAATTGCAACAACAAGCGCTGAGCTCGGTGGGCAGCCAAATGCACCTTGTCCGGGGCGAGAGCTGGAATCAGCACCCGGGAGGCGGACAGCTCCTTATAGGCGAGCTGGGCAGCGCGGCACCGCCCCCGGCCAGGCCCGCCCCGCGCTCGACTATAAGAGCGGCCTGGGCGGGTCCTCGCCGGCTCCGGAGCGTTTGCCCACCCGCCGCCGCCGCTCCTGCGGGTGGCTTTGCCTACCTGGGAGCAGAATGCAAAGGAAATTCTCTCTCTCTCTCCCTCCTCAGCCCTTTTTCCCTTCCCACCTCCTCCATTTCGGGGACGAGTAAAGGTATTGAAATTTAAACCAGGTTTTAGAAAAATGCTGCTGAATGGATGCAAACCGGAGTTGGAAGACTGAACGCCTTAGCAAGAGGGAATTTCCCACGTAAAGCTTTGTAACGAGCTAATGAATCTTTTTGGGGGGAGCGGGGGGAGGACGGGAGGGGAAGAGGCAGTAAGCCTTGAATTACGCAGTTTAATCCCCCCTGCGTGTGTTCCCCAGTAGGGAAGGCAGATGGGTATTGATATTGTTGGGGTTTCTGATTTAGGTCTTTGACATTACGTGCACTCCCTCTGATTTCCCGGGCCGGTACCCTACTTCCATTTCTCCTTCCACCGGCCTACTGTGGCTGCGTCGCTTTCCTCGCTGCTGCTGGCACTTTGCTTTGGGCAAGTACAGCGAGGTGTTCAGTGCTTTGATTCGGAATCCTGGCGCCTGAGAGGGAAGGGAAGAGCGAGAGGCAAACTGGGTGTGGTAGTGAGGAGAGTCAGGGTAGGGGCTCAGGGTGGGACATGGGATTCCAGACCTGAAGACTCCGCTTGAGGCACTTAAGTGTAAAAGTAAGAGGGCAAAGAGATGTTTTGATTTCTTCCTAGAAGCTCCTTATCAGAAACCGTGGTTCTGCCTTTGGCTTCTAGTGTGCATCTGGGGACTCTCCTGCTTTACCATAAATCAGCTTATTTTGTTTTATTGGAAGCTGTCAGAAAGCTGTCAAACTTAAACTGAGGGACTATAATGACTTTCCCTTTGTGAAGCTTGCCATCAAGTTAGAGGTGATAGACTCTTCCCACTTCAGCGGAAATAGATGGTCACCGTCTCCCCCTCCCCCAACAGTGGCAAGTATGCAGACTTTCTTTACACCATAGATCCTGACAACCTTGGTCTTCAGCCGCCATCCTACTAATAACAGGCTGGGCTCTGTTTCCTGCAGCTTCT
Organism: Trichechus manatus latirostris; assembly: GCF_000243295.1. Lineage (NCBI taxonomy): Eukaryota > Metazoa > Chordata > Mammalia > Sirenia > Trichechidae > Trichechus > Trichechus manatus. The sequence continues at coordinate 113,451 of NW_004444350.1, read as the reverse complement.
GTTCGTTAAAATAGAGCTGAACTCACATCATTGGAATACTGCAAGGTTGTTGAACGGAAATTGGGTTGGTGGTTTCATTATTTTATTAGACAGGAAATAATTCTGAGGGTTCCCTCACTTGTAAGTGAATGGCCCTTTGGCCTCTAAGCGTCTAACTGAAAATAATGATGTAAGTCATTAAATCGTTGGCAACCAAAGATTTCTCCAGCAGAGGCTTTAGTTGTAGGAGAAAGGCCATGTCCAAGGAACAAGGAATCACAAAATATCAAAGCTGACCTGCCCTGTTGGCAGGTGGTTTGGGTGAGGGGGTGCTGAGGTTCAAAGTCCTTGTACTGAGGTCACTGAAGGGCTGCCAGCTGACCCCTAGCCTTTGAGGATCTGAGGTTAAAAAAACACCTATCTGACTAGTTTAATCAAACTAGAAAATCCAGAGAAAAGTAATGACCTATAATCCAACTTTTTTCAATTATGTAACACGTAGACATTTTTAAAAGAAATAAAATATCACAAATACTTTAAGTCTCTTTGTATTTTTGTCTGGTCTTATTCCTCTTTCACCATACCTTGAGGTAAACACTTTACAGATTTGGTGAATACCATTCTTGTAATAATGTTTTTTATTTCGCTATGCGTTCACATCCCTAACCTTTTAATTACTATTGGTTTAATGTACACCAGCCACTTGTTATGCATCTGGGCCTCGACGTAGAATGGTTATTTTTGTTCTAATTCATTTAGCGTCAAAGTGGGTCCCTTTTGAAATGCACGAAGCTCAGCAGACCAGAGTTGGAGCCTCATTGTTGTTTATGTTGAGCCTTCTACTTGACGATGCTTCCTGGATGTGTTAGTTTTGTAAACTTTTGCCTTTTTACCCCTTGATTTCTGTGAGATAAGGCTTGCAAGCGTAAGTATGGTTTTCCTGTATGATAGTTAGGGAGCCCTGATGGGTTTGTTTTGGTTTTTCTGTGTCACATTTGGAAAGCCAGAGGTTCCCCATGTACCCTAATGGAAAGGCACCCACAATAAATTCTCTGTCTAGTTCTTATTGGTATACTGTCATACCACAAATCGGTGTCACTCGCCTTATTGGTAACTTGCTACCAGATCATATTTCTCAAAATCCATGTGACCAATGAAAACTTCAAACACGCTCCATTAGTAAGCGTGCATTCCAGTGCTGAAAGCATATGCCATCAAAAATGAAAAAACACATAAACGAAAAACCGATAATGAAAGGGCTAAATAGTTTACAGCATTACTTTGATTGTTTTGGGCAATAGGCGAGTAGCATCATACTGTTTCATTTTGCATCTTGCAATTTGCTTAACACTATGTTTTTAAAATTTATCTATTTGGATGTGTGTGGTCTTAGTTCTTTTGTTTTAATGCTGTATTGCATTTTATTTTATGAAGATGTCACAGTTTATTCATCAATTCTTCTATTTATAAGCCTAGTCTATAGGTTTCCTTTTTTTTTTTTTTTTTCTCCCCCAGTACAGACTATACAATCTTTTACCCATCTTCTAATTTTTCTCAGATATATACTTAGGAGTAGAATTTCTGGATCATATCCATAACCCGTTTTTGGAGTGGTTTAATGGCTTAGAATCAGAAACCCTACGTTTTAGTCTTGGTTTTGTAGCTTACGAGATACAAGACCTTAAGAATATAATTTGGTCTCTTTAAGATTTAGTTTCCTTACCTGTAAATTGTGAATTGTGATAACTTCCAACTTAGATATGTATGTATATTGAATAGAATTATACATGTAAAATTATTTTTATATACAAATACAAGTTATAAGTGTTATGTCTTCACTCAAAAAAGAAAATTCGTTCAGCCAATAACCACTGAATTTCTCTTATTTGCTAATTCATTCCTGAAGTAAAAATAAATGCAAACATCTAAAAAGATTTCTCATTTTAGGGAAAGCATGCATAATTTAGTGCTCAAAGGCACTGCAATAATTCAATTAACCATCGTTGCATTATTGAGCAAAATCAATGAACCTAGACTTATGTCATTGCTTTTTGTAAAATAGATGCCAAAGATGACCCAGTCCTGTCTTCAAGGTTCTTATATTCCCTGTAAATTCTAGGTGGGGAGATTATATATACAAACATCATGTAATGAGTACTTATAGAAGAAGTGAAGCAACTAAATGCTACATTGTTCAAGTCCATCAAAGTGGCAGACATCATTGGTTTCCTGCTTAATAACCATTTCCAGCTTTTTCATTAATAACAAAACAGGCTGGTGAAGAAATCATAATTAAGTAAGCTTACCACAGCAATTCCATCCTCCTTTCAGTGTGATTGGGGCCCTGGTGGCTCAGTGATTAAGAGCTCAGCTACAAACCAAATGGATGGCAGTTCGAATCCACCAGCCCCTCTTTGGAAACCCTGTGGGGGAAGTTCTACTCTATCCTGTACGGTCACTCTGAGTTGGAATCAACTCGAAGGCAACGGGTTTTCAGCGCTATTGTCAGGTGCTTGCCATGTGGCCACGTTTTGACCAATAGGACTCAAAGGAAGGAAAAGATTTTCTTCTCTGAGAAAGGGAGAGAGAAATGCAAAGAAAAAGCCCTTTGTCTCTGCAGGTTTCCCCACATCATGGACAAAGCCTCATGAAAGCACGGTCCTTGTAACTGCAGTGGCCCACCTGGGCACATAAAAGCACAATGAGATGGCAGAGGGCAAAGAGAGACATTTCCTGGGTCCTTAATTACAGCATTAAGTTAACTGTGCCCTAGAACATTAAACGTCTGCAGTGTTTAAGCCACTGCTAGGCCGGTTTCCTAGAGGAAAAGAGAACAATGCTTATCAAATGCCTTCACCCCTCTGGCAGGCTGCCTCAGTCAGGCACCTTTCATGTTTGTGACATCTCAGTGAGTCATTCCATGCCTCCTCTGGCACCCCTCAGACTCTCAACCACCACGCCCCCTTCCCTCTCGCTAGCCTCTGCAAACATCACCCTGGAGTAGGCGTTTTGACTTTGTTTTCTCTGTGAGAACTCATGAACCAATTCTGAGGTAGGTATTATGAGGTACATTTGACATATAAGAATACTGAGACCCCTGAAATGTAAGTAACCTTGCCCAAAGCACAAAGATATTAAGCGGAAGTATAGAGATTCAAACCTAAGACTTAATGATTCCAGAATCTTGCCTTCTCATGCCATTTCTCAATGGCACACATGCTCAGAAATGAAATCAATGTACTAAATCGTGTGTGTGTGCGAGCACGCGGGTGTGTGCATGTGTGTGCACGCGTGCATATGTTTAATCTGCTCATTTGAGCTCCAGTATGACTGGCAACAGTTTGGCTTCTATTAGAAGAAAATTCTCTTTAGGGTTACGGCCACCCTGCTTCTGTCTCTTAGGGAATAGCTGTCTCCAAAGCTGACATGCTATTACTAAGTTTGTTAAAGAAAATTAATGAAGACCAGCAAGAGTCTATTCTGTTCTAGGCGCACACCTGATCTTTAAGTGAGGCAGGCTGACAGCTGAACATGAGATCCATGGTGGTGACTACTGTAGAAACTCTTCTACAATATTATAACATTTCCAAAAGGGTATTTTCCAGCAAATAAATTATTTGGAAGGAGAAAGAGCTGATTTCAAAGGATTGTTTAATTATGTAACCTAATCCCTAACATTTATGTCCTTTTATCTCTTTTGCATTCAAATCAGCATAGAAAATACGGTACAAAACCATCTATAATTTGCTTTTTATTGGCGTTTTTAATAAGGTAGAATGAATGTCAGCATAGAACCAGCAGGGGGTGTGTTGACTTGTAGGGAAAACAAACAGAGCAGATTTGAAACAGCAGTCTGGGAAACTTTGTAGGTTGCCAAATTATTATTCATTTGGGAGACGGTGGAAAGGGGTTGCAGGAGAAAGGAACAAAAATGAAAAAATCTGCTGATGACATTTAAAATTTTTACTTACATATCTGACATTATATCTATTAAGAAACCTTAAAAGACTGAGACTAATAAAAGTTTATAATCCAACATTTTGAAATAAAATACATTACCTTAGTTATTGTTGATATTATTTGAAAAGTAAATATTCCACTTGCCTTTTTCAAGGGAAAACTTGACTTTTTTTTTCATCATTTGAAGATGCACAATTCAGAAAAAATATTTTCCAAGTTAGTGATATAGATATTTCAATAGTATTTTTTTCTAGATAGTCCTATTTTTATTTACATTTTCTGTATATGGCAAGTCCATCGCTATTTACTAAGTGCCTTCCCTGGGCTAGCCCTGTTTGAGGCACTGAGGACACTAGCTTAGGGCATAGTCTGTGATTTTGAGGAGATCATGGCAGAGCCTGAAGACAAAATACCTTCAAATAGCAGGGAAACTTGGTATATGTTAAATATACTTTCTCTTTTTGTTGGTATGACAGAAACTATATTTAAAGGGTAAAAAAATATGTAAACATGACTTAACATTTTCAATTCAAAATTAAAATAAAGAAATTTGAAATAAGAGTTAGTTATGCCAATTCATGTAAGGGGAATGTGTCTTGATTCAATTCACCCACGATTTCTCCCTTAAGGATGTTATTATATATCTGACTATATATGAGTAGATGCTAGTGGGTGTGTGCTCTCAACCTTTATACAGTTTCAGAGAGAAAGGACTTGTATACAAACAAGCCAAAAAAAGAGAAGAAGAAAAAGATATAGACTAGGGGGCTGCAAATCTTAGCCCACAGGCCAGCTGCTTTCTTTTGAACAGCCCTCGGGCTATGAATGGTTTTTACATTTTTTAAGTGTTGAAAAGAATCACACAAATAATACTATTTTGTGACTCAAGCAAATTACATTAAATTCTAATTTCAGTGTATACAAACATTTTTTTTTTAAACACACCCATGCTTATCTGCTTATGTATGATGCATGGGTGCTTTCATACAACATTTGCAGAATTGAGACGTTGCCGCAGAAACCATGTGGTTGGCAAAGCCTGAATTATTTACTATCTGGCTCTTACTGAAAAAGTTTGCTGACCCCTGATAGAGTCCACTAAGTGCAAGACTAGAACTAAACACAAAGTACAGAAGTGTTTGGAGGTCATGATAAGGTTTAGCCATGCATTCAGAGTTTTTTTATCAAGAACTTTTTATGTGCCAGATACTGTGGGATAAGTAGATTAACAAACTGATCTCTGAAGCTCTGGAATGGAAAGTTGATGTGTGTTGATTTACTGATGCTAATTATAGTGGGTGGAAATAATTTCTACTGAGTAAGGTGAGTTTGGATCTTCAAGGTACTACCCATTTCACCTCCCCTAAAAATACAAACTTCCACATCCGTGGTTCAGTGGTAGAATTCTCACCTTCCATGCAGGAGACCTGAGTTTGATTCCTGTCCAATGCACCTCATGGGCTGCCACTGCCAGTATGTCACTGGAGGCTTGTGTGTTACTATGAAGCTGAAAAGGTTTTTGCAGAACTTCCAGACTCAGACAGACTAGGAAGAAATAGCTGGTGATCTACTTCTGAAAATCAGCCGATGAAAACCCTATGGATCGTAAAGTTCTGTCTATGGCTGATCATGGGGATGGCACAGGACCGAGTAGCATTTCATTTCATTGTGTATGGGGTCACCATGAGTCAGGGGCCAGTTTGAAGGCAGCTGACAACAACAAAAATATAGAATATCATAAAATGGTTCTCATTTCTCTGCTCTTTGGAGATGATTGATCAATCTTTATTGCCTTCCAATAAACTCCTGTGGCTCAGCATTGACTGCATGTTTTCAGGAATGCTTACATTTTAGCATTGTGTGGGGATGTTTGTAACTTTTCTTTTTATTTTGACATACTTTCAGAAAATTGCAAAAAACAGTATAGAGGACTTCCATGTGTACTTTATCTTTGTTTTTGTTGTTAGGTGCCATCAACTTGATTTTGACTCATAGTGACCCTATATGACAGAGCAGAACTTCCCTGTAAAGTTTTCTATGGTTCTTTATGGTAGCACATCACCAGATCTTTCTCCCATGGAGCCACTAGGTGAGTTCAAACCACCAACCTGTTAGTTAGGAGCTGAGTGTGTAACCATTGCGTCACCTGGGCTTTATGTTTACCACGTTTTAAACATCTCTCACCATTTACTCTATAATTCAGGTTCTCACTCTCTTCTCTCTTTTCCTATGGCCACAACCCCCTGTACTTTCACTGTTCTCTGATGACTCACCCAACACTTGGATCAACACAAGGGAAGGCCAGGAGAGTGGGTAATCACAGAAGGAGAAAGCCTTGAAGGCTCATGAATATTCACGATTTAATATATTTTATCCCTGTCAGATAACTAATTAGAATTGTGTTGAATGCAAAGGAGAACAAGTCCACAGCACTAGGAACTCACACCTGGAAGGAATTTGACTTTGTCTTGGATCAGGAACATTTCTTAGGGAAAGTAACGTATGAAGTGAGCTGACAGGTGGGAGGAGGATGGTGTACTGAAGCAACTTGGGGAAGAGGGCAGAATGGCCAGAAGGAAGACAATCAGAATCATTAAGGGCCAGGAAAGTAACAAGTGATTTAGCCCAGAACCAGACTATACAAAAGTTGTTAGGAAGTTCTCCTTACTGTATGAGAAAGTAAAAGGTTTGGAGTTTTTTTTTTTTTTTTTTTTTTAAGAAGGGGAGTAGCAAGTGATTTCACAGTTGGTTGGCTCCAAATCTCAGCAAAGTCGTTTCTAATCAGATAAACTAAGTCTCATAAAAACACTAGTGGTTACAATGAGATAACGTGTTACTCCTCCATTCAACATATGTTTTCACTTTAGGTGTCTTTAACACCTTAGGTAAGGTGTCTCTAACATCTTTGTCAAAGAAATAGTAGCTTATGGATTTGTGATTTGGTGTTCAGAGTATTGGGCATATGTTAAGATTTTACCTCACTTTAGGTGTATGATATAGAGGGCAAATTATTTAGACTCTTCTTTATCTGTAAAATGGAATGACAGCAAATCACAAGGCTAGTGTGAAAATCAGAGGCAAAGTAAATGAAATGCCATGTTATGCTTGAAGTGCTTTAAATGCTAATGTTATTTAATAATTTGTTGTTATTGATGTTAGCTGCAGTGAGCTGATGCCCAACTCTTGGTGACCCCATGCACAATGGAACAAAACGAAATACTGCCTGGTCCTGTGCCATCCCTATGATCAGTCGTGCATCATACAGTTGTCATCCGTAGGATTTTCCTTGGCTGAATTTCAGAAGTAGATCACCAGGCCTTTCTTCCTAGCCTGTCTTAGTCTAGAAGCTTGGTTGAGAACTGGTTAGGTGCACAGCAATACACAGACAGCTGAGTGGTGGCTACAATGAAATGCGTTGGCTGTGAATCAAACCTGGGTCTCTCCCATGGAAGTCGAAAATTCTACCACTGAACCACCAGTGCCCCACATTTATAGTTTAGTGCCATCAAATATGACGCTTTAACTCCCAGCAAGTCCTTGTTGGGACCACTTAATCCCTCTCGCAAAGCAAAGCTTCGTAGGTGTAGCAAGCTCCTAGTCATTGCCTTTATCAAAGTTAATTATATTCCCTTGGAGAAACAAGATATCTAAATGTAGCCAACACAGATTTTCTAAGTGTTTAACATTAGTCTATCAACTTGTTTCTGTGAACAATAACTTTTTTAAATGAAGAATTAATAGCAAGTTTTAGAATCTAAATGCCAACACCTCACCATCAAAGAGAATTTGTTTTCTATACAGGCATTATAAAACCTGTCTTAAAAAAGTATGAAGAGGAAAAGGCAGATGAAAAGCAGTTTATTTAAAGGGGCTTTAGAGCAAAAGCTAGAACTTGTAGCTCGGTGATTTTTCTCAAAATGGTTAGAGATTGGGGAAGATCGAGGTGTTGAAATTCAAAAACCAAACGGTGCTGAATTCACTAGACAAATACTTCTCGAAGAAATTACATCTCTTAGAGTTTACTGACTGTACAATTCCTTTTCTTTGCTATGATGCTATTCTCTGGGTTAGCAGGAGTCAGCCTGTCTTTTCTTCTTTCAATTTAAAATTAAATTTATTTTATTTATTTTTATTTATTTTTTTAATTGTACTTGAGATGAAGATTTACACAACAAACTAGTTTCTCATTAAACAGTTAGTACACATATTGTTTTACGACATTGGTTAACAACCTCATGAAGTGTCAACACTCTCCCTTCTCAACCCTGGGTTCCCTATTACCAGCTTTCCTGTCCCCTCCTGCCTTCTAGTCCATTGCCCCTGGGCTGTTGTGCCCCTTTAGTCTTATTGTGTTTTATAGGCCTGTCTAATCTTTAGGTGAAGGGTGAACCTCGGGAGTGAGTTCATTATTGAGCTAAAAGGGTGGCCAGGGGCCATACTCTCGGGATTTCTCCAGTCTGTGTCAGGCCAGTAAGTCTTGTCTTTTTTTCTGAGTTAGAATTTTGTTCCACATTTTTCTCCAGCTCTGTCTGGGACCCTCTATTGTGATCCCTGTCAAAGCAGTCAGTGGTGGTAGGCCGGCACCATCTAGTTGTACTAGACTCAGTCTGGTGGAGGCTGTGGTAGATGTGGTCCATTAGTCCTTTGGACTAATCTTTCCCTTGTTTCTTTAGTTTTAGTCATTCTCCCTTGGTCCCAAAGGAGCGAGACCAGCGGAGTATCTTAGATGGCTGCTCACAGGCTTTTAAGACCCCAGACGCTACTCACCGAAGTAGAATGTAGAACAGTTTCTTTATAAGCTATGTTATGCCAATTGAGCTAGATGTTCCCAGAGACCATGGTCCCCACAGACCTCAGCCCAGCAATTTGGTCCCTCAGGGAGTTTGGATATGGAGCTTCCATGACCTTGCCTTGTACCAGTTGTGCTGGCTTCCCCAGTATTGCATACTGTCTTACCCTTCACCAAAGTTACCACTTATCTATTGTCTATTTAGTGTTTTTCCATCCCCACCCCTTCCCTCCCACATAACCATCAAAGATTGTTTCTTTCTGTGTGTAAACCTTTTCAAGAGTTTTTACAGTAGTGGTTTCATACAATATTTGTCCTTTTGTGATTGACTTATTTCACTCAGCATAATGTCCTCCAGATTAATCCATGTTATAAGCTGTTTCACAGATTCATCATTGTTCTTTATGGTTTTGTAATACCCCATTGTGTGTATGTACCATAGTTTGTTTATCCATTCATCTTTGATGGACATCTAAGTTGTTTCCATCTTTTTGTTATTCTGAACAATGCTGCAGTGAACATGGGAGTGTATATATGTATTCATGTGAAGACTCTTATTTCTCTAGGATATATTCCTAGGAGTAGGATTGCTGGATCATATGGTATTTCTATTTCTAGCTTTCTAAGGAAGCACTATATCAGTTTTCAAAATGGTTGTATCATTTTGCATTCCCACCAGAACTGCGTAAGATTTCCAATCTAACCGAAGTGTCTCCAACATTTGTCATTTCCTGCTTTTTTGATTTATGCCAGTAATGCTAGTGTGAGTTGGTATCTCATTGTGATTTTGATTTCAATTTCTCTAATGGCTAGTGATCACAAGCATTTCCTCAAGTGTCTAATGGCCCCTTGAATGTCTTCTTTGGTGAAGTGTCTGATCATATCCTTTGCCCATTTTTTAATTGGATTGTTTGTCTTTTTGTTGTAGAGGTGTTGGATTATCCTGTAGCGTTTAGAGATTAGAACTTTGTCTAATTTGTAATAGCCAAAAATTTATTCCCAGTCTGTAAGTTCTCTTTTTACTCTTTTGGTGAAGTCTTCTGATGAGCACAAGTGTTCAATTTTTAGAAGATCCAATTATCTAGCTTATCTGCTGGAGTTTGTGTGTTGTTGGTTTTTGTTTGTATCCAGTTAATGCCGTGTATTAGGGCCTCTAGCATTGACTGTATTTTTTCTTCTATGAATTTTATAGTTTTTGGCTTTATATTTAGGTCTTTGATCCATTTTGAATTAGTTTTTGTATATGGTGTGAGGTATGGGTTCTGTTTCATTTTTTTGCAGATACACATCCAGTTTTGTCAGCACCATTTGTTAAAAAGACAGTCTTTTCCCCATTTGATGGACTTTGGGCTCTTGTGAAAGATCAGATGACTTTAGGTAGATGGATTTACATCTGGGTTCCCAATTCTGTCCCATTGGTCAATGTACCTGTCCTTGTACCAGTATCAGGTTGTTTTGATTACTGTAGCTGTATAGTAGGTTCTGAGGTCAGGTAGTATGAGTCCTCTTACTTTATTCTTTTTTTAAAATAGTGTTTTACTTATCTGGGGTTCTTCCCTTTCCATATAAAGTTAATGATTAGTTTTTCCATCTCTTTAAATGATGTTGTTGGTATTTGGGATTGCACTGTATTGTAAATCAATTGGGGTAAAATTGTCATTTTCACAATGTTTAGTCTACCTATCATAAGCATGGTATGTTTTTCCATTTATGTAGATCCCTGTGGGTTTCTTGCAGTAGTGTTTTGTAGTTTTCTTCGTATAGGTCTTTCACATCCCTGGTTAGATTTATCCGTAAGTATTTTATTTTATATTTTAGCCAAGGTAACAGTCATCTTTTATTTTTTTCCCTTTCTTTTATTCATTGTACTTTAGGTGAAGGTTTACAGAACAAATAGTTTCTCATTAAACAGATAGTACACATATTGTTTTATGACATTGATTAACAACCCCCCGACATGTCAACCGTCTCCATTTTTGATCTCTCTCTCTTTTTTTTTTTTTTGGTGAAAATATACGTAGAAAGAGATACACCATTTCAAAAATTTCTACATGCACAGTTCAGTGACATCAATTACATTCTTCCACTTGTGCTGCTATTCTCACTTTAGATGAAGGTTTACAGAACAAAATAGTTTCTCCTTAAACAGTTAGTACACATATTGCGCTATGACAATGGTTAACAATCTCACAACACATCAACAATATCCTTACTCAAACTTGGGTTCCCTATCACCAGCTTTCCTGTCCCCTTCTGCCTTCTAGTCCTTGTCCCTGGACTGCTGTGCCTAATTAGTCCCGTTTTGTTTTATGGGGCTGTCCAATCCCCGGCTGAACGGTGAACCTTGGAAGTGACTTCACCGCTGAGCTAAAAGGGTGTCTGGGGGTATACTCTCGGGGTTTCTCCAGTCTCTCTCAGGCCAGTGAATCTAGTCTTTTTTGTGTGTGTTAGAATTTTGTTCTACATCCTTCTCCAGCTCTGTCCAGAACACTCTATTGTGATCCCGGTCACAGCAGTCAGTGGTGGTAGCCAGGCACCATCTAGCTGTACTGGACTCAGTCTGGTGAAGGCCGTGGTAGCTGTGGTCCATTAGTCCTCTGGACTACTCTTTTCCTAGTGTCCTGTTCTCTTCATTCTCCCTTGCTTCCAAAGGGGTGAGACCAGTGGAGTATCTTACATGGCTACTCAGGCTTTTAAGACCCCAGAAGCTACTCACCAAGGTAGAATGTAGAACATTGTCTTTATAAACTGTATTATGCCAGTTGAGCTAGATGTTCCCCGAGACCATGGTCCCCACAACCCTTCACCCAGCAATTCAGTCCCTCAGGGAGTTTGGAAGTGTCTATGGAGCTTCCATGATCTTGTCTTGTACAAGTTGTGCTGGTATCCCTAGTATTGTGTACTGTCTCATCCTTCACCAAAGATATCACTTATCTATTGACTATTTAGTATTCCCCCCCACCCCTCCCATCCCTCATAACCAACAAAGATTGTTACTTTTTGTGTGTAAACTTTTTCATGGGTTTTTACAGTAGAGGTCTCTTACAATATTTGTCCTTTTGTGACTGACTTATTTCACTCAGCATAATATCCTCCAGTTTCATCCATGTTATGAGATCCTTCACAGATACATCATTGTTGTTTATCATTGCGTAGTACTCCATTGTGCGTATGTACCATAGTTTATTTATCCATTCATCTGTTGTTGGGCATCTAGGTTGTTTCCATCTTTTTGCTATTGTGAACAATGCTGCTATGAACATGGGTGTGCATATGTCTATTCCAGTGATGGCTTTTATTTCTCTAGGATATATTCCTAGGAGTGGGATTGCTGGATCGTATGGTATTTCTATTTCTAGCTTTCTAAGAAGTGCCATATCATTTTCCGAAATGGTTGTATCATTTTGCAGCCCCACCAGCAGTGCATAAGAGTTCCGATCTCCCCGCAGCCTCTCCAACGTTCGTCATTTCCAGTGTTTTTGATTCTTGCCAGTAATGCCGGGGTGAGATGGTATCTCATTGTGGTTTTAATTTGCATTTCTCTAATGGCTAGTGATCACGAGCATTTCCTCATGTGTTTGTTGGCTGCTTGAATGTCTTCTTTGGTGAAGTGTCTATTCATTTCCTTTTGCTTTTTTTTTTTAATAGGATTATTTGTCTTTTTTGTTATAGAGGTGTTGGATTTTTAGTATTTTATTTTTTTAGGGGATATTATAAATGGTATTTTTTTCCTGATTTCCTCTTCATGGTTCTCTTTATTGGTGTATAGAAATCCAATTGATTTTTGTATGTTTATCTTATATCCTGCTACACTGCTGAATCTTTCTATTAGTTCCAGTAGTTTTCTCTGGGATTCTTCAGGTTTTTCTATGTATAGTATCTTGTCATCTGCAAATGGGGATAGTTTAACTTCTTCATTACCAATCTGGATGCCCTTTATTTCTTTTTCTTTCCTTATTGCTCTAGCTAAGACACCCAGCACCAGTTAAATAGGAGTTGTGATAAAAGGCATCCTTGTCTTGTTCCTGTTCTGAAGCAGAATTTTTTCAGTCTCTCGCCATTAAAGATGATGTTGGCCTCTGATTTTACATAGATGCCCTTTATTATGTTGAGGAGTTTCCCTTCTATACCTCTTTTATTGAAAGTTTTTATCAGGAATGAGTGTTGGACTTTGTCAAATGCCATTTCTACATCGATTGAGATGATCATGTGATTATTTTATTTTATTTATGTTATGGATTACATTGATTTTCTAATGTTGAACCATCCTTGCATACCTGGTATGACTCCTACTTGGTTGTAATCTATTATTTTTTTGATATGGTGCTGGATTCTATTGGCTAGAATTTTGTTTAGAATTTTTGCATCTATATTCATGAGAGATATTCATCTGTAATTTTCTTTTTTGTGTGTTGTCTTTGCCTGGTTTTGGTTTCAGGGTTATGCTGGCTTCATAGAATGAATTCAGAAGTGTCACTTCCTTTTCTATGTTCTGAAATATTTTGAGTAATACTAGTCTAAGCTTTTCTCTGAATGTTTGGTAAAATTCTGCAGTGAAGCCATCTGGGGCAGGGCTTTTTTTTGTTGGGAGTTTCTTTTTTTTTTTTTTTTTTTATTTCCTTTTCAATCTCTTGTTATGGGTCTGTTCAGATTTTGAACATCATTTAGTGTTAGTCTGAGTTGGTAGTGTGTTTCTAGAAATTTGACCATATCCTCTAGGTCTTCAAATTTGTTGGAGTATAGTTTTTCCTAATACTGTGTTATGATCCTTTTTATTTCAGTTGGGTCTGTTGTAATGTCCCCCATTTCATTTCTTATTGGTGTTATTTGCATCCTCTCCTGTTTTTCTTAGTCAGTTTTGCCAGTGGTTTGTCGATTTTGTTGATTCTTTCAAAGAACCAACCTTTGGTTTTGTTGATTATTTCTATTTGTTTTCTATTCTCTATATTTCTGCTCTGATTTTTATTATTTCCTTTCTTCCGGTGGCTGTGGACTTTTTTTGCTGTTCTCTTTTTATTTGTTTGAGTTATGTAGCTAATGTTTTGATTTTTTCCCTTTCTTCTGTTTTGATGTGTGCATCGATTGCTATACATTGTCCTCTGAGGACTGCCTTTGCTGTGTCCCAAATGTTTTGGTATGATATGTTTTCATTCTCATTTGATTCTAGGAATTTTTTTTTATTCCATCTCTGATTTCTCCTATTACCCAGTGGTTTTTAAGCAGGGTATTATTCAGTTTCCATATAATTGATTGCCTTTCCTTGCTCTTCCTGTTGTTAATTTATACCTTGATGGCATTGTGGTCAGAGAAGATATTTCATATTACCTCAGTGTTTTGGATTTTTTTGAGGGTTACTCTGTGGCCTAAGATATGGTCTAATCTGGAGAACATTCCATGTATGTTGGGAAGGAGAGAGTACTTTGCAGCTGTTGGGTAGAGTGTTCTATATATGTTTATGAGGTCAAGTTTGCTGATTGTGCCCTTTGGTTCTTCTGTATATTTGTTGAGTTTCTTTCTAGATGTTCTGTCCTTTACCGAGACTAGTGTGTTGAAGTCTCCTACTATTATTGTGAAACTATCAGTTTCTCTTTTCAGTGCTGTTAGAGTTTGTTTTATGTATTTTAGAGCCCTGTTTTTGGGTGTGTAGATGGTTTTTATGGTTATGTCTTCGCGGTGGAAGTCCCTTTAATCATTATACAGTGTCCTTCTTTGTCTTTTGTGGTGGATTTTGTTTTTAAGTCTATTTTATCTGAGATTAGGATTGCCACTCCTGCTGTTTTATGGTAGTTGTTTGCTTGAAATATTTTTTTTTTTCCATCCTTTGATTTTTAATAAATTGACATCTTTGTTTCTAAGGTGTATCTCTTGTAGACAGCATATTGATGAAACCTGTTTTTTTTAATCTGTTCTGTCACTTTGTGTCTCTTTATGGGTGCTTTAGGCCATTTACATTCAGTGTAAGTATTGATAGGTTTGAGTTTATTGTTGTCATTTTGTAGTGCTTTTTTTTTTCTTGTGGTGCTGATATTTTCTTTGTTTCTCTTACTCTCCTGTGCTGAATTCCTTTTGATTGTGGATTTTTTTTTCATTTCTTTTGTTTTTGTAGGTTTTGTTTTTTCTGAGACTTTGTGTTTTTCCTCTTTATTTTTACGAGTATGTTTGTTAACTTTCTTTGTGGTTACCATAAATTTTACTCTTATGTTTCTAAGTTTGA
>NW_004444350.1:65767-98409 GCF_000243295.1 Trichechus manatus latirostris | reverse complement strand
TTTTTTTTTTTTTTTTTAGAATTTATGTTTTTCTCCTTTATTTTGATGAGTAGGTTTGTTAACTTTCTTTGTGGTTACCTTGAAATTTATCCTCATCTTTCTAATTTTGAACAAGTCTGTTATTACTTGGTATCACCTTGCCTTCCTCTCCATTAGAAAGTTCTATACGTAGATTTTTTATTCACTCTTTTATTGTTCTGAACTTGTTGTCATTTACAGATTAACCTCTCTGGTTCCCTGTTGTAATTCTTTTGGTTTTGGATAGTCCTTGAGAGTTCATTTCCTAGGTTGCTATCCGGCTAGTATGATCTTGCATCCTAGATTCAGGGTATGGTCTGATGTTTGTTCTCTGACAGAAGGACTCCCTTTAATAATTTTTGTAAGTTTGCTTTGGTTTTTACATATTCCCTTAATTTCTGTTTATCTGGAAATGTCCTAGTTTCACCATCATATTTCAACAAGAGTTTTGCAGGATATATATTATTCTTGGTTTGCAATTTTTTTTTCTTTCAAGGTTTTATATATGTCAACCCATTGCCTTCTAGCCTGCATGATTTCTGCCCAATAATCGGAGTTTAGTCTTACTGTTTCTCCTCTGTTTGTGACTTCTCTTTTTTTTTCGAGCTGCTCTCAGGATTCTTTGTTTGTCTTTGGTTTTAGTGAGTGTGAATATGATATGCCTTGGTGATTTTCTTTTGGATTCTGTCCTATATGGGGTTCGTTGAGCTTCTTTGATGGTCAGATTTTCATGTTTCACTATATCGGGGTAGTTTTCTGTCAGCAATTCTTCAATGATCCTCTCTGCATTTTCCGTTTTCTCCCCCTGTTCTGGAACTCTGATCAATCACAAATATTTGCTTTTGATTGTATCCCACATAATTCTCAGGGTTTCTTCATTTTTCTTCATTCTTTTTTCTGATTTTTCCTCAAACAGAGCTGTATCCTAGTGTTTGACTTCAATTTCACTGATTCTGTCTTCCAGTGTTTCAAACCTACTCCTCAGTCCTTCTTTGACACTGTCCATTTCTGAAATCTTGTTGTTTATCTTTTGGATTTCTAATGGTTGTTTTTGTATGATTTATAGTTGTGAATTTATCTGGGCATTTTGTTTCTGTATTATTTTCCTGCATTCTTCCTTTATTTTTATCTGTATTTGCCATGAATTTGTCTGCCTTTTCCATGAATTTGTCTATTTTTTCCTCATTTTTGTCTGCTTTTTGCTTCAACTGTTGTATAATTCTGAATATTAGAGATTTGAATTCCCTATAAGGTACTTCTAATGCCTTTTCTTCTACTGGAAAGTCATCTGGTGTTTTATTTTGGACACCTTCTGGAACCATCTTATCTTTTTTTTTTAATATATGTTTTGATATTATCTATTGTCTTTGGGACATTCTTTAGTTATTTTCTTCTTTTATTTATTGTAGATTTGTTTATTTCATCCTGCTTTTTTTGTTTTATTTCGTTATGTCTGAGAAGGTGGTTTATGCATTCTTTGTTGTTTGCTCGTCTTTGGGCATGATAATTTTCACCTCCTTGTCCAATGGGCAGGGCCAGTTGCTCAGGTATGATGCAACAGGGCAGGTCCAGCTGAAGGGGAGGGGTTGGGATGGGTTGTTTGTAGCACATAGTAGTGCCAGCATGGTAGGTTTGGAATCAGTGCAGGGCAGGTTCTGGTAGGCCGTGCCTGTGCTGCTCAGGTGTGTGATGTTCAGTACATAATGCAGGTAGGCAGGAAGGAGGTGGGAGATTGTGATATGTGGAGCTAAGTTGAGTATGGGAAAGATAAGAGAGAGGAGAGAGAAATAGGAGCCAAAAAGAAAGAAACAAACAAAAAAATACTAAGTGATCTTGCCATTGGAGTATAGAGATGATAAACCAAGAAACGGAGAAAAACAAAAAGTAGAAGAAAAAGGGTAAGATAAATAAATAAATAAAAATTAGAAAAGAGAAAAATAAAGACCCCAGGGATCCCACCAGTACAGCTGTGAAGACTGGGTCAGTGGCTCCTAGGCTTCAAAGTACAGCCTGGCTTGAAGGGGTAGAAATGTCACATAGCACCAGGTATTCAGAAGACAGAAAAAGAAGGGAAGTATAGAGAGATGAGAAACTGAGAAATGAAGAAAGAAAACAAAAGAAATAGGGGAAAGAAAAAAAGAAATTTCCTCAGGGATCCCACTGGTGCAGCTGCGCAGACCAGGAAAGTGGCTAAAGACACACAGTATAGCCTGGCTAGAAGGGGCTCCCAAGCTGTGAAAACAAAATGAAAACAAACAAACAGAACAGAACAAACATACAAAAAAAGCCCAGGTATCCCACCAGCGTGGCGGCATGGTCCGGGGAAATAGTTCCCCAGTCAAGCAGAGCTTTACAGCCTTTCAAGAAAAGCAAAGATGGCAGATGGTCAAGTGTTTGACAGAAAGGAGGGGGAGGTGGTAGAGGCACAGAAGAAACCAAAATAAGCAGAAAAAAGTAACACTAGCAACAAAAAAATGGCACTCATGGAGCCGGCCAGTGTGGGCGGGGCAAATCCAAGTGGCACAGGGCCAAAGCTCGTGCCTCTTGGCCAGGAGACTTTGGCTGGCAGGATGCAGAGGAGGCTGAGTTGGAGGGTAAGAAGGGTAGGGGGTGGTATAGCATATATCACTGGTTACCAATTGTTCTGTCTTCTGCTGGGAACTCCATGAAGCTGCTTTCCTTTACTCCTTGTCCACCAAACTCCAGTGTGGGTGGGGCAAATCAAAGTGGCATGGATCCTGCACTTCCCAGCTGGCCAAGTGATCGCAGCCAGCTATGAAGCAGCAGAGGTTGAGAAGTGGGGAGATTGATGGGGAATGGGAAAGAATATATTACTGGTTACTGGGTGGTCTGTCTCCTGCTGGGAGCTCCATGAAGCTGCTTTCCCATACTCCCTGTCTGCTGATCTCCAATAGGAGTCCAAGATGGTGAATCTGTGCTGTGTTAGCTAATAGGGGGCCTCTGCATGTATCTCTCCTCACTCTCTATTCTCTGTCAGTTTCTTATTCCATTTGGTGCTTGGCTGAGTTCTTTATCTCTTCATTTTATGCTTAGGGTTCCAGGATTGACATTTGTCTTGGTTTTACTTAGTTTTAGGGGTCTTTGCTGTGGAGGGATGGTGTGGTGTTTTTGTGTATAGTGCCAAGTTGGCTTTGCCTCCCCAGACTGCCTTTTTAACTCCAGGAAAAAGTTGTCCACAGCAGTATTGATAATGGAGAAACTGGTTTCTTGGGAATATTCTTGCTATACTCCTGGAATTCTATATTTCCATTTCTTCTTGTTTGTTGTAAAACCTGATTGATGAATTTCAAAATCCACTTCTTGGATTTCTAGCAATTTTTTTTTAATTTGGTGAAAATGAGAACTAGACTTAGCCTGATTCTATGAATTATCAGTGTGCATTTTCAGATTGATTGGATTGGGCAGGATTTAATTAGATTTTGCAGAAAGGATGTGTATGAATAAAGTATGTATCCAATTTAATCTTAATCAAGCTTCTTATATGGGGGATTTGAATTATTTCAATTCAGCATCTTTGAACCATTTGCATAACTCTATATTGATATTTTGTTGAAAAATAAAGCCAGTCTAGACCAAATGAGTTAGAGAGAAATAGGGGAAGATGATAAATCACTTAATAATGTGTTATAACTAAGGAGGAGTTTAAAAACTTTGGAAACTTTTGCTTAATTCACAAAAGACCATATTTCCTCATTTGGACTGATTTAGGAATCCAGGTTAGTTGACTGTCTTTATTAAGACTTGTGATCATGGCATGCAGTTACATCCTCTCTATCCCACAAGGGTTAATTATGTACATGGGAACATTAATAAGGCATTACACTTATTTTCTATTTGGGCAATTTCCATAGAAAGTTCTGATGTTATTAATGTATTATTGGTTTCCTAAGAACTCTATTACTTATTGGGTTCCTAAACTTTTGCTCTGAGTTTGGTCTCTGTGAATAAGCAAAGCCAAGAAATTTTGAGTTTACACTTTCAAAACACATTTTGAACACCTAGCCAGTGACAGGTCCTGGGATAGTTGCATTGGTTAGTCAATGAATAAGGCGTGTTCCCTGTCCTCAAGATGTTCCCATGTGTAGATGGTGAGGCAGACACCAAAACAACTAAATATAGACTAAAGAAAAATGAACTACGAGAAGCTAGAAGAGGAAGAAATGGACTCTGCCTGTCTGGGACATAGTAGGACTAGGATTCAGTGACTACAGAACTGATGAGTATGGAAGCAAAGGAGGGAATTCCAGGGGAAGGCAAGGAGCCAACATTGTAAGCCTGCATGCCATGCAATGGGGAACATCTTTATCTTCCAGTAAACTAAAATAGGAGTCCTGGGTAGTGCAAATGGTTAATGTACTCATCTGTTAACTAAAAAGTTGGATATTCAAGTCCATCCGGACACACCTTAGAAAAAAGACCTGGTGATCTACTTCTGAAAAATCAGTGATTAAAATCCCTGTGGAGCACAGTCCTACTCTGACACACGTGAGTTTGCCATGAGTTGGAATCAACTGAATGGGAATTGATACTGACAAACTAGAATAAATGTTGTGTGCATGGACGGGTATAGACATGATGAGATGATTAATTAGTGAATGAATCAATGTTGCTATATTTCAGGTTGGTTAGAAAAGAGGTGCAAAAGGCAAAAAGTTAATCTGAGTTAGAACTAGACAAGGCTATAGATAGTACCATTAGACGTAGAGCATTGTGACAATACTCTTAAATGTCTTATTTTCTAATTATTTACAATGACATTATTGATTTCCTCTTTCAAATGTGTGCATACATAGTTTTTGCTTAGAAGAGAGCAGGACTACCAAAATTTGGCTAACTCACAGAGTCAGTTAGAGGGGAAAGCTATTCAAATCAAGGTTTCCCTAGCTTTATAATTTCTCAAGGCAACAAAAGTAAGGAACACTGGCCAGTGATGAAAATGATTTTGTAAATAATCAATCCATATTTTTGAAGAGATAGTAAGCTCTAAGGAACAACCTCTAGATCTTTCCACTTCACTCACAACTGCATGAACTATTCTTTAGACCTTAAGTGGTTTAGAGTTTTTTTTTTTTTTTACATAAAAACTAATCAAATACTTTTTGTTCCTAAAGCCCCATGATAGTTAATACACTTAAAGAATTCTAAACATACTGGACATGGAACTATATCTCCAGATGTCTCCTTCAAAATACAATACAGGGAATAAAGGACTCAGCATGTAGTTGTGAACAAATTGGTAAGATCTGAGGTTTGTTCTAGATTTGAGTATCTTCATAAAGACAGTGGTTGCTGTTTCATAAAGGCATTTACATACTTACCAGGCATCCTCTAGTCCCACAGTGCTCCAAATGTGAGGCATTAAGGAAACACATGGTATGGTATGGATAGCTTTTTCTTCTGAGTATTCCAGTGTTGGGGATAAGTCTGGTGAAAGTAGGCAGGGGAGAGAACCAGGGACCTCTTTGAAGCTCTGATCCGCTTAAAGCTCCAATCTGACCTGACCCCTTCCCACATTGCCATTTAGACCTGTAAAAGGGAGACCAGCTGTTGGCTTATCTTCTTCCCAAAAAAACTTCCTGAGAAGAGGAGCCACTTGGTGTTCCATCTACCCAAATCAGATTCCGGCACAGGGACTTGGGCTCCATCAGTCCATAACTAACTTGGCTTTCCTTTATTTATTTATTTTTTTCCCCTGAAAAAGCCCAGGCCCATATGGCTTTATTTGTGAATTCCACTGAACATTCAGGGCAAAATCAACACCAATCATTCACAAACTCTTCTAAAAAAAGAAAGAAGGAAACAGCTCCCAACTCATTCTACAAGGCCAGCATTATCCTCATATCAAAACCAGACAAAGACACCAAAAAAATAAAAAGAAAACCACAGATGTGTTTCCCCCATGAGAAAGTAGAGTTGACCTTAATGACATGGATGGGGTCAAGCTCTCAGAACATTCATTTGCTGATGTGTTACATTCATTAATAATTGGAACATGGAATGCACGACATATGAATCTAGAAAAATTGGAAATCGTCAAAAATGAAATGGAACATATGAACATTGGTATCCTAGGCATTAGTGAGCTGAAATGGACTGGTATTGGCCTTTTTTTTCTTAAATTATACTTTAGATTAAGGTTTACAGAACAGACTAGCTTCTCATTAAACAGTACATATATTGTTTTATGACTTCTGTTAACAATCCCACTGCATGTCAACACTGTCCATTCTGGACCTTGGTTTCCCTATTACCAGCTTTCCTGTCCCCTCCTGCCTTCTAGTGCTTGCCCATAGACTGGTGGGATTGTAATACACTTACTAAGGTCACATTCCTGATCCAATGTAAAGGGATTCTCCCTGGGTGTGGCCTCCACTGTTGGGGCAACTAATTGTCAGGACGGCAAAGACAGTAACCAATGCCACAACTCTTACAAAGAAGTGGGGTCAGGAGGGTCACTCTGAGGAGTCGACCTCCGCCTCAGTCCCAGGAGTTTATTTTATAGTCAATACAGCAAGCAATAAAGCAATTAACAGAACAATGGGCTTTGGGGCAAGGGAGAAGGAATTCAGGTAAACAAGCCAATCAGTAAAGGGACAATAGGTTTGGGAAAACAAATCGTGACAAGTCTTAACATGTTGGGGACAAGTCTCAACATGTTGGGGACAAGTCTCAACATGCTGTGCAGCATAGGGGCCTGTGGGGGCTGCAGTTGTCAATAGTGCAGCCATGTTTAAATGGTATATATCCCCACACTCCACCACCTATTATCACACAAGAGATAAAAGGAAAGAGAAGCAAGCAGAGGGTGGGGACCTTATACCATGAAGAAAGAAGCACTGGGAGCAGAGTGCATCCTTTGGACCCGAGGTTCCTGTGCAGAGAAGCTCCTAGTCCGAGGGAAGACTGATGATGATGAAGACCCTCCTTCAGAGCCGACAGAGAAAGAAAGACTTCCCCTAGAGCTGACGCCCTGAATTTGGACTTCTAGCCTACTAGACTATGAGAAAATAAACTTCTCTTTATTAATGCCATCCATTTGTGGTATTTCTGTTTTAGCAGCACTAGATAACTAAGACCGGTATCCCGGAACTACACTCTCAGGGTTTCTCCAGTCTCTGTCAGGCCAATAAGTCTGGTCTTTTTTGTGAGTTAGAATTTTGTTCTACATTTTTCTCCAGCTCTTTCTGGGACCCTCTATTGTGATCCCTGTCAGAGTAGTCAGTGGTGGTAACCAAGCACCATCTAGTTGCTAGTCTCAGTTTGGTGGAGGCCGTGGTAGTTGTGGTCCGTTAGTCCTTTGAACTAATCTTTGCCTTGTGTCTTTAGTTTTCTTCATTTTCCGTTACTCCCAAAGGGGTGAGACCAATGGAGTATCTTAGATGGCTGCTCATATGCTCTTAAGGCCCCAGATGCTGCTCACCAAAGTAGAATGTAGAACATTTTATTTATAAACTATGTGATGGCAATTAAGCTAGACGTTCCTCGAGACCATGGTCCCCACTGGCTTTCCTTTTTATGCTAGAAAGCTCACAGTTTTAAAAAGTAGAACGTAATGGATTAACCATGATTCACAACTTCAGAAATCTCTATAATAATCAGTGGAAATAACACTGTCCTCAGAGAAGGTAATTCTGCACGTAGAATTGCCAAAATGTTCATACATTATCACTCTGTAGTGTCACACTTGTGAACTGATCCTAGGGAAATTCTTCCAAACATAAAACTTATTGTTTTGACGTTTTCCTATATAATCTTAAAAGTGCACAAGGCTGTTCATTGCAGCTTTATTTTTAACAATAAAAACTTATAAACAGCCTTCCTATTCAATGTAACAGTTTAGCAAATGAATTATATATGTATATATGCAATGAAATCTTACACAGGCACCACATATCCTAATTATGGTTAGAGTGTAAACCTAAAAGCTACATAACAAGCTAAGAGAAAAAAAGAAAAATCAGCATACAATATAGATTCAAACTTTAATAAAATATATGTACATTCTGTATGCATATGGGCAAATAATGAGATAAAATAAGCATCAAATAGATATGTTATAGTAGAAGCAATGTGAAATTTTCCTTTTCGAAACATCTTTCAGCATTGTCATATCCATTTATGAGCTAAACAGATAAGTGAAAATAGTAGCAATGAAGATCACAGAGGAGAAGAAAACGACTGACAATGATTAATTAAAATGTTGGCATTTTAATTGTCATTGGTTAATGATAAAAGATTGATCCACAAATAAGATAACTTCTTGTTAGAAATGAGACGTAGACTTGAGATTTCATTGCATGTTTCCAATGAAGAAGACAGAATAACTTTGGCCATGCCTAGGAAGATGGAATGTGACAGACAGAGGAAAATTGAGAAAACCAGTATGATTGTTTATCTTCTGTATTCTGGGTACCCGAGTGGGTTTGTACTATGCCTCTTTGATGCATTCCCTAGGTTTAATAACAGTGATGAATGAGAGCCACTCTAGAGGGTGCTCATGAATTGGTCACTTTTCCCTGCATCAGTTTACTCCTCCTTTATTTTACAGATTGAATTATGTCCCCCCAAAATGTATATTAATTTATCCAGGCCATGATTCCCAGTATTGTGTGGTTGTCCACCATTTTGTCATCTGATGTGGTTTTCCTATGTGTTGTAAATCTTACCTCTATCATGTTAATGAGGCAGGATTAGAGGTAGTTATGTTAATGAGTGGAGCCCTGGTGGCAAAGTGATTAAGCACTACAGCTGCTAACCAAAAGTCAGCAATTTGAATCCACCAGATGCTCCTTGGGAACCCTATGGGGAAGTTCCTCTCTGTCCTGTAGGGTTGCTTTGAGTCAGAACTGACTCGACGGCAACGAGTTTGGTTTGGTTTTGGTTTATGTTAGTCAGTCAGGACTCAATCTACAAGATTATGTTGTATCTTGAGTCAATCTGTTTTAAGACTTAAAAGAGAGGACTGAGCAGAGAGATAGCAGGACCTCCTACAACCAAGAAAGCAGAGCCAGGAGTAGAGCACATCTTTTGGACCTGAGGTCCCTGCACTGAGAAGCTCCTAGACCAGGGGAAAATTGATGACAAGAACCTTCCCCCACAGCTACAGAGGGAGCAAATCTTCCCCTGGAGCTGGCATCCTGAATTCGGATTTCCAGCCTCCTAGACTGTGAGAGAATAAACTTTTGTTTGTTAAAGTCATGTACTTGTGGTATTTTTGTTATAGCAGCACTAGATAACTGAGACAAAATTTGATACCAGGAGTGTGCTGCTGCTCTAACAGATGCCTAAAATATGGAAGCAGTTTTGAACTTGTGAATGGGTAGAGGCTGGAAGAGTTTTAAAACACCTAATAGTAAAAGCCTAGATTGCCTTGAAAAGATTATTGGTGGACATCAAAGACAATTCTGGTGAGAACTCAGAAGGAAATGAGGAGAGTTGCTACATTGGAGACGTTGCAGATGGCAAGAAGCAGCAGCAGAACCAGGAGACCAGCACGAGACAGCACTGGCGCCAGCCCATGGAACGAGACAGCTGAGTGTCTTTCACATAGGAAGCTTCCTGGCAGCAGAGTGGGATATCTCCGAGCACTTGTTGGTGGAGCTAGGCTTACTGACCCACAGAGCAAGAGGGCTGAATGCCTTCCGGCCAAAGCTTACTGGCAGAGTAGGGCGGCTCTAGGCACTTATCAGTGGAGCTAAAGAGCTTTGGAACACTTGCCCTGGCAAAGCAGACTTGGGTGGGGAGGCCCAAGGGTCTGAGAGGCCAAGGAACCAGGAAGCAGAAGCTGAAGAGGCAAAGAACACAAAAAGCAGAGCTGCCTCAGTCTCAAAGGGTAAGACCACGACCTCCAGGGTCTCAAAGGGTGGAGCCATGGCCTCTGGAGTTTCTAAGGGTGCTGCCACAGCCTCCTAGGTTTCAAATATTCAGGTCTTCACCAACTCTGTTCCAGAGTGTGGGGTTGCCTTTCATGAGTGCCAGAAAGCAGACATGGGAGCAGAGCACATCCTTTGGACCTGGGGTCCCTGTGCTGAGAAACTCCTAGACCAGTAGAAGATTGATGACAAGAACCTTCTCCCAGAGCTGACAGAGAGAGCAAGCCTTCCCCTGGAGCTGGCACCCTGAATTCAGACTTCCAACTTCCTAGACTGTGAGAGAATAAATATTTTTGGGGGACAGAATCCAATCCATTACAATAACTAAGGCAGTTATCTAGTGCTGCTATAAGAAACACCACAAGTAGTTGGCTTTAACAAAGAGAAATTTATTTCCTCACAGTAAAGTGGGCTAAAAGTCCAAATTCAGGGTGTCAGCTCCAGGGAAAGTCTTTCTCTCTCTGTCTGCCTTCTTATCAATCTTCCCCTGGACTAGGAGCTCCTTCATGCAGGAACCCCAGGTCCAAAGAAAGCTGTCTGCTCCCGGCACTGCTTTCTTGGTGGTATGAGGTCCCCCGTCTCTCTGCTCACTTCTCTTTTTTATATCCCAAAAGAAACTGGCTCAAGACACAATCCAATCCTGTAGATTGAGTCCAGCCTAATCAACACAACTGCTGTCCATCCCCTCTCATTAATATCATAGCGGTAGGATTTAGAACACATAAGAAAATCACATCAATCACGAAATGGAGGACAACCACACAATACTGGGAATCATGGCCCAGACAAATTGATATACACATTTTTTGGGGGGACACAATTCAATCCATTACAATAACTAAGACATATAAAATGAAGAAATTTGTTAGATAATTTGAAAAGCCTTATCAGTTCTTGGAGTCCCTGAGTGGTATAAATGATTCAGTGCTTTGCTACTACTGAAACGCTAGCATTTTGAATTCATTCAGAGGTACCTCCAAAGAAAGGCCTGAGAATATTCTTTCAAAACATCAGCATTGAATACCCGTTGGAGAACAGTTCTACCCTGATACACATGAGATCACCATGAGTCAGAACTGATGGGACAGTAACTGTTTTTTTTGTTCTTTTTCTTTTTTTTCAATTCATAGTGGACTTTGACATCAGTATGACTACAAAAAAACCAAAACCAAACTGGTTGCCATCAAGTGGCTTCCAACTCATAGCAGCCCTACAGGACAGAGTAGAAACCATAGGGTTTCCAAGGAACAGCTGGTGGATTTAAACTGCCAATGTTTTGGTTAGCAGCCAAGCTCTTAACCACTGTACCACCAGGGCCCCACCAGTATGGCTACAGGCATGACTAAATGGATTTAAGAGGACCCATCATAATGGATGTGTTTGGCAGAAAAAAAAAAAAAATGGTAGCTAAATGGAGGGTGAGGGCCTGCAGGGTGCTGTCAGGGAATGTGAGTCTGTCTGCCTGAGTGTACAGAGGGGCTTGCCATGCAGACAGACAGATTAGATAGAAGGAAAAGGACCAGACTGATGGTGGCAGGACATGACCTACGGTCTCAGCTCTTCCATTGAGTGACCTCAGACAATGTACTTACCTTTGCTAGCTTCCAATTCCCCACCTGTTAAGACGATCTAATATTAGCTGTTCTTCCCTCTTTGCAAGGCTTCCTGAATAAAATAATGCACTTGTAAGCACTTTTAAAAGTATCAGTCCTTAATGAAGTGCTAAATACACTACAGGTGCTTAGTACAAACTCATCATCAATGAAAAGACTTACTTGCTCTAGTCGATCCAAGTATTTTCTAGAGTGAGACAGATATCAGACATTTCATTTGAAATCCTAAAATTGCATAGTCATTTTGGGAAGCAATTTCACAATGTGTATTAGTAGTTTTCAAAGTATTGCTAAACTTTGACCCAGGAATCCCAATTCCCAGGACAGAGTCCAAGGAAATAACACTTGAAAGATATCCATGACAGAGTTACTTTTACACTGACAGAATTTTAAACCAGATAAAGGCTCAACCTTAGTTGACTCATTAAGTAAATTAAGGTGTCTTGGATTAGAACACAACAGTCATTAGCAATATTTACAAACAGATGAGAAACACCTCTTTACATTATTAAGAAAAAAATTAAGAGGCAACGTAATATACACAGTATATGTGCACAACTGTATGAAATATATGAACATGAAATCTAGAAGCATATGTCTTTGGGTTATGACATTTTTCTAGTTTATTGGGTTTTCCGAATTATCTATAATTCGTCATATATTATCTCTTTTGGAGCTCTGGTGGTGTAGTGGTTAAGAGCTCAGCTGCTAACCAAAAGGTCGGCAGTTTAACTCCACCACCAATCCTTGGAAACCTATGGGGTAGTTTTACTTTGTCCTATAAGGTCACTATGAGTTGGAATCGACTCAACGGCACCTAACAGCAACTACAACATTGTCTCTATAATCAGAAAAACTATTTTTAAACAATTCTGAAATGGCTACTTTCTATCAGTTGTGAAAAAGGACCAATAAGCAATGGTGTGATCACTAAGAAAATCATGTTGTTGTTGTGAGGTGCCATCGAGTCGGTTTCAACACATAGCAACCCTATGTACAACAGAACGAAATACTGCCCAGTCCTGCGCCATCCTCACAATCATTGATATGTTTGAGCCCATAGTTGCAGCTGCTGTGCGAATTCTTATCATTGAGGGTCATCCTCTTTTTCTCTGACCCTCTACTTTACCAAGCATGATGTCCTCCAGGGCCTGGTCTCTCCTAATAACACATCAAAAGTATGTGAGAAAAACTCTGTTCATCCTTGCTCCTGAGGAGCATTCTGGCTGTACTTTTTCCAAGACAGATTTATTTGCTTGTTCTTCTCGCAGTCCACAGAATATTCAATATTCTTAGCCAACACCATAATTCAAAGGCATCAATTCTTCAGTCTTCCTTATTCATTGTTCAGCTTTTTGCATGCATATGAGGTGACTGAAAAACCATGGCTTGGGTCAGGCGCATCTTAGTCCTCAAAGTGATATGTTTGCTTTTTAACACTTTAAAGAGAGATTTTGCAGCAGATTTGCCTAATGCAATACATCGTTTGATTTCTTGACTGCTGCTTCCATGGGCGTTAATTGTGGATCCAAATAAAATGAAATCCTTGGCAATTTCAATATTTTCTGTTAATCATGATGTTGCTTACTGGTCCATTTGTGAGGATTTTTGTTTTCTTTATGCTGATGTGTAATCCATACTGCAGGCTGTAGTCTTTGATCTTTATCAGTAAGTGCTTCAAGTCATCTTTGCTTTCAGCAAGCAAGGTTGAGTCTTCTGCATAGCACCGGTTGTTAATGAGTCTTCCTCCAATCCTGATGCCGTGTCCAGCTTCTCATATTATTTGCTCAGCATATAAACCAAAACCAAACCTGTTGCCGTCGAGTCGATTCCAACTTATAGTGATGCTATAGGACAGAGTAGAACTACTCTATAGGGTTTCCAAGGAGTGCCTATTGGATCCGAACTGCTGACCTTTTTGTTTAGGAGCGGAACTCTTAACCACTACAACACCAGGGTTTCCACTCAGCATATAGATTGAGTAAATATGGTGACAGGATACAACCTTGATGCACACCTTTCTTGATTTTAAACCAGGCAGCATCCTCTTGTTCTGTTTAAATGACTGCCTCTTGTTCTATGTACAGGTTCCTCATGAGCACAATTAAGTGTACTAGAATTCCCATTCTTCGCAATGTTATCCGTAATTTGTTATGATCCACACACTAGAATATCTTTGGATAGTCAGTAAAACACAAGTAAACATCTTTCTGGTATTCCCTGATTTCAACCAAGGTGCATCTGACATCAGCAATGATATTCCTTGTTCCATGTCCACTTCGGAATCTGGCTTGAATTTCTGGCAGTTCCCTGTTGATATACTGCTGCAACTAGTTTTGAATTATCTTCAGCAAAATTTTACTTGAGTGTAATATTAGTGATATTGTTTGATAATTTCCACATTCTGTTGGATCCCCTTTCTTTGGAATGGGCACAAATATGGATCTGTTCCAGTTAGTTGGCCAGGTAGCTGTCTTCTAAATTTCTTTGCATAGACAAGTGAGTGCTCCCACTGTTGCATCCATTTGTTGAAATATCTCAGTTGGTATTCTATCAATTCCTGGAGCTTTGCATTTCACCAATGCCTTCAGTGCAGTTGGAACTTCTTCCTTCAATGCCATTTGTTCTTGATCATATGCTACCTCCTGGAATGATTGAATGTTGACAAATTCTTTTTGGTACAGTGACTTTGTGTATTCCTTCCATCTTCTTTTGCTGCTTCCTATGTCAATCAATATTTTGCAAATAGAATTATTCAATTTTTCAACTCAAGGCTTGAATATTTTCTTCAGTTCTTTCAGCTTGAGAAATGCCAGGCGTGCTCTTCACTTTTGGTTTTTCTTACTCCAGGTCTTAGCCATTTCATTATAATATATTGCTTTACCTTCACAAGCCACCCTTTGAAATCTGCTCATCTCTTTTACTTCATCATTTCTTCCATTCGCTTTAGTTACTCTACATTCAAGAACAAGTTTCAGAGTCTCTTCTGACGTCCTTTTTGGTCTTTTCTTCTTTTTTAATGACCTTTTGCTTTCTTCATGTATGATGTCCTTGATGTCATTCCACAACTCTTCTGGTCTTCAGTCATTAGTGTTCAGTGTGTCAAATCTATTCTTGAAATGGTCTCTAAATTCAGGTGGAATATACAGAAGGTCATACTTTGGTTCTCATGGATTTGTTTTAAGTGTATTCAGCTTCAACTTGAACTTGCATATGAGCAACTGAAGGTCTGTTCCACAGTGAACACTTGGCCTTGTTCTGACTGAAGATATAGAGCTTTTCCATCCTCTTTCCACCGTCATAGTTGATTTGATTCCTGTGTATTCCATCCAATGAGGTCCACATATAGTCGTTGTTTATGTTGTTGAAAAGGGGTATTTGCAATGAATAAATCACTGGTCTTGCAAAATTCTATCGTGCGATCTCTGGCATCATTTTATCACCAAGGTCATATTTTCTAACTACCAGTCCTTCTTCTTTGTTTCCAAATTTTGCAATCTGATCACCACTAATGCATCTTGATTGCCTGTTTCATCAATTTCTGACTGCAGAAGTTGGTAAAAATCTTCAATTTCTTCATCTTTGGCCTTAGTGGTTGGTGGGTAAATTTGAATAATAGTCGTACTAACTGGTCTTCCTTGTAGGCGTATGGATATTATCCTGTCACTGACAGCGTTGTACTTCAGGATACATCTTGAAATGTCTTTTTGACAATGAATGAGGCACCATTCCTCTTCAGTTTGTCATTCCTGGCATAGTATACCATGTGATTGTCAAATTCAAAATGGCGAATATCAGTCCATTTCAGCTTGCTAATGCCTAGAATAGCAATCTTTACATTTTCCATTTCATTTTTGATGACTTCCAATTTCCCTGCATTCATATTTCATAAATTCTATGTTCCAAATTTTAGTGGATGTTTGCAGCAGTTTCTTCTCATTTTAAGTCATGCCACTTCAGCAAATAAAGGTCCTGAAAGCTTTACTCCATCCACATCATTAAGGTTGATTCTACTTTGAGGAAGCAGCTCTTCCCCAGTTGTATTTTGAGTGCCTTTTAACCTGAGGAGCTCATCTTCCGGCACTATACCAGACAGGGTTCTGCTGCTATTCATAAGGTTTTCACTGGCCAATATTATCAGAAGTAGACCACCAGGTCCTTCTTCCATGTCTATGTTAGTCTGGAAGCTCTGCTGAAATCTGTCCACCATGGGTGACCCTGCTGGTATTTGAAATACTAGTGGCATAGCTTCCAGCATCACAGCAACATGCAAGCCACCACAGTGTGACAAACTGACAGACGAGTAATGGAAATAAAATCATAACTCATCTTATTTTATGTATTCCCTGTATAAACATTCCATATGCCTGCTATATTGAGGCACTGTGTGCACAGATTGAATGATTCTTTTTCCTTTGGAATTAAAACAAAAAAGGATACCCAGTAAGAGAATAAAATTTAGAAGAGAGTTGGAGTGCATTGAGATCTGAGACATGTAAAGGCACTTTTAAGCACTGTTTTTCTGCAAGTGTGAAAGAACTGTAAAAGAGAGAGTGTAAATTGACTTGTCCAAACAACAGCGTTGTCTGTTTAAAAAAAAAAAAAAAAAACTAAAAGTATCATAGTGTGAATTGAGAAACAAGGATAAAAAGAATGAGTCGAAATTGCTGCATTAAAAGACAAAAACAAAACTAAGTGCTATTTCTACCAGTTACTTCAATTAAACCTTTTGATAGTATGGTCACCAAGTTGTAGTTTGAAGTATATTGTCCTTGTCATTTTTGCACATCAAGAAGTTTCCCTCATTTCACCCACAATTTATCCTTGCCAAATTTCTATTAAGGAGAAAATGGAAAAAAAAAAAAAAAAAAGCCTGCAATTTGACATTCTAAATATATCTAGAAGATGTGTTAAATCTCATTGACTTCTTAGGGATACCAAGGTGCCTGAGATTCAGACATTTTAATTCAGAGAAACCTTATCTGCAGTGTGCAAAATCTAAACACTTCCCAGGGCTCATGCTGGTTTAATTGCTTAGAGTTTACAAATTGCACCCACCATTTTAGCTCCTTCATGAGTAAGAATGGAAAGCAATGAAACGTAATGATTTGGAATCAAGGCAACCCCCATCCAAAAGCCCAGCTCTGCTAGTTAATAACTGTCTAACTTGGAGAATGTTGCTAACATCCCTGGGTCTGAGTTTCTCATTAATTGAATGGGGTAGCCATTTATCACATTACTGTGCAGATTACGTGGGGTAGCACATTCAACCATGTCTGGCACGGAATGATTATTAAATATGTAAATGTTATTCTCATTATGTATGAAGACACTTAAGGAAACAAACGAGACCAAATTATACTTTAAGTATCTTAATCTGGTAGGAAATGGAAGCTGCATTACAACAGGAAAGATTAGTTGTTGGGAGGTAAATTAACAGATGATTTTAATGATCCATATGTAAGCCAGTAAATACCAGAAGGGAACTGATACTTAGAGTATACATTTGGGGAGGTATTACAAAAAAGAAATGAACTCAGGAAGGAACTGGGCAGATGTCATGCTCAGAGTAGTGATCGTGGCTTGGGATATAATTTTTGTAATACAGGTCGTCCCCAATTTACAACAAGCTTCCTTTCTGACAACTCTGTGACTCTGTTGTAAATCAGTTCTGACATAAGTCTAATACCTCTTTTTTTTTTTTTAGTTTTCATTATTGCCTTCTATATGTCAGTATTTTGAACAGTAAGTAAATCATAGCATTGAACATGTATAAGTGAACGTCTGAGAATAATAACATCAGAAAATTACACATTGCAGCATTGTATGTAGTACATATTACTAACGATAAGATGTAAAAAAAATGGACTGTCGTAACTGTGGTTCATGGTAACTCAAATACATAATAAGGTCGGGGACTACTTGTAATGGAAACTGTGGGGATAGATGAATTCACCTAGGAAAAGAGTGTAGAGTGATACCCACAATTCAACCTTGAGGAACTTCGAAGGACAAACTTGATAAAGAGGTTGAGAAGGAGCTATCAACTAAGCAGGAGAAAATGAATAAATAGTCGCAGAAGCCAAGAGAAAAGAGTGCTTAAAAAAAAAAAGAGGAAAAATGAGTGTTAAACACTTACGAGGGCTCAAGTGTGCTGAAAATAAGCAGTGTTCAATGCCTTAACCACATCTAGAGCTATTTTGATGGCATGATGTGTGTTGATGTATGAATGAGAAATATAGAAAGTTAGACAGTAAATCTTGGGAATTTCTGGTGTATTCTGTGAAGGGAAGAAGAGAAAGTATGAAATTTTGATGGGGAAATGAGATCAAGGCAATGCATATTTAAGATTGTGAAGACTTGACTATATTTAAAAGCAGAAGGAGAGCTTTTAATATCCCTTTGAAGACCCAATTATTTTCTCCTCTAATTTTTTGGTTGATACTATGTGTTTTCACTAATGGAAGGCATGCTGATTAAAGGACCAATTCAGAATTTTTGTTATGATTTATGGATTTTGATACCCATTATCTGGGATCACATATGTCCCAGCAGATGCTGGACATAGTAAATCCTCCTGGTATGAATAATGATAGAATCATTTTTTAAATTTTTTAAAAATTTTATTTCGTGAAAATTTGTAAACCATGAGGTAAAACATGAAGGCACTGGCAATGACTGCACACACATTTTATTCTAGTCTCCTTCTTCTTAGCTTTTTTATTATTTTTCATGAAACTTTTCAAAACATGGTACCATGCATTCTCTCATACTGCAAAAGCAGTACTTAGAGACCAGTGAATAAGGCCAAGAGATTTTTTTCTCTCAGGAAAATTACCACTACAATGCCTTCTTCATTTCTGCAAAAGCAGTACCGACAGGCCAAATAAATAAAATTAAAGGAATTTGAATCTCAGGAAAATTACCACAGTACTAACAGCTAAGGAGCAGAAACAGCTGCTCTGGAATACTGCAGAATGGCTCACAGCAGTGCATTGCATCTGCTACATGTGGAAGCAATGATTGGGCCCTAAGGTTGAATGCAGGTTAAGAATATCTTATAGGAGTTGGGAGTCTCTTGAGAAGTACCACTGCAATGCATTATTCCTTATTGCAAAGGCATTATTTACTGTCCAAAAGCTAGAAAACCTTGGAGCCAGTAACACGTGGAAACAATGAATGGCATCAGGGAGAAAATGGCCACTATGACTGAATGAAGACTAGCAATAGCTTATTCTCACTATAAGTACCTCTCATGAGAACATAGTAACCGAGAGACATAGTGAAGAGGCTTGTCTCACAGAAATAAAGGCAAACCTGTCAAAAGTTTAGAAAATTCACATATTCAGGAGGCATCACCTAAGACAATGTTCAATCTGCACAAAAATGAGGTTCCAATTCTGGGTTGTTGAGTTTCATGCATTTCAAAAGGCTCCCACCTTGAGGCTAAATGTGTCAAAATCAGGCTACCTCCTTCCCAAAGAACTCCAGAGGCATAAAAAGTAGTTGGGGTATATATGTCCCACGGATCTTGAAAGGGATATAGAGGAAAAGAAAGAAGTTGATCTCTATCTCAGAGTTCCTGAGGAAGTTAAATAAACCAGAGCAAAAGTGGAGGGATTGGCTTTAAATTGGGGAGAAACACATTCTCACATGCTTCTGACCTCCAGATCCACAGATTCAGCTGCCTTCCCAACTTTCCACTTAGATACCTGGGGAGACCTCAAACTCAGCCTGTTCCAAGAATACCTTCTACTGAGTTTTTTAACCTAGAGTCTCCCCCACCTCCCCAGTCCCATACACATCAAGTTGATTTTAATTTCTACAATTTCCAGAATCCATCTACTTCTTTTCCTCCCCTTTTATACCCCTTAGTCTGATACACCTTCATCTTTTGTACATTCTACTTACTAGAACTTGTCCCTTTGCCAAGCACTTCCCTATATTGCAGCCTGAGTGATCTCTTAAAATACTACTCTTAACTTTTTATTACCCTAGTAAAAACTTTTCGATGATTTTCCGTTGCCATCATAAAAAAAAAAAAAAGAAGATCTCTAACATAGCATCCCAGGCCATAAATGATCTGGCCCTGCTTCCCTCTCTGATATCATTTGTTCAATCTGCAATTCCTTCTATATGTACCATTGTTGTGTCCTCTTTCATATGGCCTTCTTATATATTCTTCTCTTCTGAATAAAATTCCTTATATAATCGCAACTTATCTTTCACATATTCAATTTATGTATCTTTTTCCCAAGCTACTTGATTATATTTAAAAAAAAAAAAAAATTAAACCATTGCCAGCAAGTCAATACCAACCCATAGCTTTTACTGTCCCATAGGGTTTCCAAGGTTATAAATCTTTATGGAAGCAGACTGCCACATCTTTCTCCCCCAGAGTGGCTGGTTGGCTCAAACCGATGACCTTTCGGTTAGCAACCAAACACTTAACCGTTGCACCACTGGGGCTCCTTACTTGACTAAAAATAAAAATAGAGAGGTCTAATATAGTTCACTATATTAGACCTCTCTATTTTTCTTTTGTGGAGCATGGCAGTTTAGTGGTGGAATTCTCGCCCTGCATGCAGGAGACTCGGGTTTGATTCCCTGCCAAAGCACCTCATACACAGCCACCACCTGTCTTGCATTTTGCTATGATGCTGAATAGATTTCAGTGGAGCTTCCAGATTAAGTCAAACTACGAAGAAAGGTTTGGTGATCTACTTCTGAAAATCAGTCAATGAAAACCCTATAGATCACAATTGTCTTATCTACAACCAAACACAGAGTTGGCACAGCACTGGGCAGCTTTTTGTTCCATTGTGCACAGGGTTGCCATGAGTCAGGGGCCAACTTGACAACAGTTAACAACAACAACAATTTTTCTTTCGTAACACTATCACACTTGTAATCATTTGTTTGTATTTTTTTAATATATATTTTCTCTCTTGGCTGTAAACTCCATGTGAGTGACTTATTCACATTTACTCGTCTTTTCTTTTTCAACAAAATATATCCTCACTGCCTAAGATGGTGCTAGCCACAAAGTTGGCTCTCAAAAAGTAGTCGCTTACTTACAGAGGGACACGTCGGTTAACTCACATTAACATCAAGAGAGAATAAATTAAAATGGACACATGGAGAACAAAATGTCACAATCAGGTGACCAATGAATATGCGTATTCATCCTTTTCATTGGTGGAACCAGTGGTGGACAAGAAGACAAGTTTTCTTGCTTCTCCTAAGGGCTTTTCTCAACCCGCAGGAGGCTAACTAGGCAAGATCAGGGAGGATCCGGCCAGCTTATGTTGAGGCAGAAGCAAGAGGAAGCTTGTAGCTGGTGGTTCAGGACCAGGCTCTGGCCAGGTCTAAACCAAGCAGGTGAAAAGGTTCTGAGACTTCTTTGATCCTGCATCTTGAAAGGAACCTAATTGTGATTCGGACCAAGGGTATGAACAGGAGTTAATAGCTAGCACTTGCAAGGATTGTTACCAATCAATAATTACATTTGCTAGGAAGCAAATTCAGTAACAATAATAAATTTATCACTAATATTGTGTTATCACGGGGCCAGGACACTGTTCTAAGATTATTGTATGCATGATCTCATTTATTCTTCACAAAAATCCGATTGATAGGTGACATTTTATACCCGTTTTATAGAAGAGGGAACTAAGACAATGGGGAGTTAAGGCTTGAGGAGGTAAGACAAGAGGCCAAGGAACTCATAGTTAAAAGGTGGGAGGGCCTCTGCTCCAGCCCAGGCTGTCTGTGTGCAGACCCTGGACATTAAGACATTGTGCATTTCTTTATCGAACCATAAATGTGTGGTGGGTCTTTTTATTCAGGATTTACATCAACTTTGCAGGCTGAATACCAGTGACAATATTTTTCTTTAAATTTTGCCTCTTCCAGTAACATGATCCTCTCATTCTTTTTTTTTTTTTTTTTTTCTGTTATGGACACAGGAAAATCCTCAGGCATTTGGTTTTAATGTTGCAAACATAATATTAAAAATCAAGTGTATCCATTCAGCTTTACAGAAAAAAAAGTGTACTACATTACTTTCAAATGCAGTTACCTGTGGTTTTGACACTTGCTATCACATTTCCTTTCTAAATCTTTCAAAGACGCATATCTTTCATAAGTTTCTAATTTATTCTTCAAATTTCATAGGGGGAAATCAGGCTTCATTGTCAGTAAAAGCTAAACTATAGGAACGCTGCTACTGGGGGAAAAGAATAAATAGGTAGACAACATCAGAAAGGGACAGATTTTTTATTAAATTAAAAACAACAACAACTCTTTTTTATGTGGATAAGGCAGAGATATTTTTAGCCTAGCAGGTAAATATTCTACACACATTAAAGTGTTAAAAAATAAAGTCCCATTAAGGC
Organism: Trichechus manatus latirostris; assembly: GCF_000243295.1. NCBI lineage: Eukaryota > Metazoa > Chordata > Mammalia > Sirenia > Trichechidae > Trichechus > Trichechus manatus. The sequence continues at coordinate 76,488 of NW_004444350.1, read as the reverse complement.
ATCTTCCTCCGTGACAGTATTATGTGATTTAGTGAGTCAGAAGCAACACGTGGGCCCCATATAGCTCCACATTGGACTGTATATATTATTGAAAATTTCAAGACAGTATCACTCCCTCAAATTTAGGTGCTACCTTTAGCTAAAACGCAAATACTCTGCCTGAGGAAATAAGTTGATGCCAAAACCAATCATTAACACGTTGGTTCCCAGACACTCTCTAATGGGACAGAGTTGAGGATGATTTTGTAGGGGACAAAGGGGGACAGGTGTATGGGAGAATGGGACACTACTCAGGTAGTGTTTTGGGTAGACAAGATGGGCTCTTTAGATAAGCACACACACATACATACGATTATACCAGTTGCCTTCAAACAGATCCAGCTCTGCATGTCAGTGTAGAACTGTGCTCCATAGGGTTTTCAACGCTGTGATCTTTTGGAAGCAGATCACTAAGCCTGTCTTTCCAGGTGCCTCTGGATGGGTTCAAACTATCAACCTTTGTGTTAGTAGTCACATAATTAACCATTTGCACCATCCAGGAGCTCCCTAGATAAGGCAGAGGCCAGCAAACGGTCAGTGAATGCTTTGATAATGGTGGAGAGAAACAGAGAGAGAACAGGGATGTATAAAGAGAAGGTTGAGCAAGGTTGTTTGGTTTCACAATGTTGCTTATGGCTGACCATGACATGACTAAGCACACTGTTTTGTTTTACGGCCTTCAAAATAGTTTTGGTAAAATCTGAAGCCTTGAAAGCATTTCCTTTTACAACTCAGAAGTGATGGTGCCTTAAAATCAGTCATCTGAGGACAATACCAAACCAAACCCACTGCTGTCATGTTGATTCTCATTCATAGCCACCCTATAGGACAGAGTGGAACTGCTCCACAGGATTTCCAAGGCTATAAATCTTTACAGAAGTGGACTGCCACATCTTTCTCCCATGGAATGGCTGGTGGGTGCAAACTGCTGACCTTTCTGTTAGCAGCTGAGTGCTTAACCACTGGACCACCAGGGCTCCTTCATCTGAGGACAGAGCTGGACAGAACTGCAGAGCGCATTTAGCCTTGAGCTCCTAAATTTGCCTGGCCATAAACCACACCTGGGACAGTCTTCTCCTTCCTGAGGATTAGGATTTACTCCATCTCAGGTAGGACATGGACAGCTGTGTTTTTTGTCAAGGAAACCCTGCTGCCACAGTGGTTAAGAGCTTGGCTGCTAACCAAAAGGTCGGCAGTTCAAATCCACCAGGTGCTCCTTGGAAACTCTATGGGGTAGTTCTATTCTGTCCTATCGGGTCGCTATGTGTCGAAATTGACTTGAAGGCAATGGTTTGGTTTTTTCGGTTTATGCTATGTGATTCTCATAAGCAGGCACTTTTGGAAAACCTTAATTATCAAACGGACAAGAAAACGGAGGCCTAGAGAGATGAAGGGTCTTGTCCAAAATAACATGGTGATGAGATTCTTGCTGAGCTTAAAAATCTAAACACTCCACCTCAGGATGCAGCGTTCTATTCAGTCCACTAAGCCCTCCCCAACTGTGCTTTGATTTATCTGGTGATAAAATGGCCCTAATGCTTTCCCCCTCTTTCCTTGTCTGGGATTTCTAATGTAGACTACAACCCTGGATAAATCAGACGAGAAGGGTGGGGAGTAAAGATTAGACTGTTCTGGTGTTATCCTTTTAATTAAATCAGTTGTGTCTCTAATAAAGGGAGTGTTAGAATGGAAAGCAGGAAAGAACTAGGGTGACATATTAAGTGCCCTCATTTACGGGCAACACAGAAGGCAGAGGGGCCAGGCAACTGAAATCCTTCTGTTTGCACGGTTGGTGGCCTCACAGAGGGTAGGACTTGGGAGGGCCCTGTTGTTGTTGGAAATAATACTTGAGGCCCGGCCATGCCTCTGCAGTAGCTCTGCCTCTGCAGTGGCTCTGCTCAGTTGGGAGAGGGATGGGACCTTCCCCAGAGAACACCTGTTAGCAGGTTGGAACCGGCCCAGAAAAGTAGATCCGGCTTGGTATTAATGGCAAATGAACTGTGGATGAGGCCTCCGAGAACGCCTCTCCATCCAGCCCAAGCTCCCCACCCCACATCGTCCCCCTTACGGTGTTGTTTTTGGAATTAGGCTCGGGCTGGGTCTGAATTCTGCCTCCCTGTTTCTAGAAATGGCTAGTAGCCAAAGTGCTTTTGTGCTGAGAACTAATTGGGGGTGAGGAGACGCGATGTGGTCAGCTCCTGGAGCTAGAGCAAAGGAAAATGTCTGGAGAAGCTATTTTTAACTGCCTTGGCGCCTAAATTGGCTGCATGGAGGGGGAGCTGCTGAGAGTGGCCGATAAGTAGATCCCTAATGTATCCTACCGGAAACCAGATTGGCACTTGCTATTATACACCTTATCAAAGAAAGAGCAGGTTTCTCACCGCAGTACAGTTCCGTTTCCTTTATCTACCCTCCACTTCCTGTTTACCGAAAGCAGTGTAGTGTGGTAGGAAAAATACAGCTTTCGGGTGGGGCAGTCTTCAGTTTAAATACCAGATTTGCCTCTTTTCAGATATATGATTTATTACTTAAACCTTCTGAGCTTTGGTTTTATAGGTGAGAACACCTATAAAATTAGGGTAATATATTTGTTTCCTCTTAGTTTGTTGTACGAATTCTTTTAAATGTATCTGCCAGTGTCTAACAGATAGAGTTATTAGATTATATGTTCCTTGAAGACATAATATTGTCCTCAAGAAGCTCTTTTATTCGTTGCTATAACCCCAGAAATTTACTGTGAGATTTGGAACAGATAAGAATTTTGGTATATATGTGTGAGTGAATGAGTGAATGCATAAACAAAAATGGCACACAACAGATTTCAATTCACCACAAATCCTTAATGCCTGTCTAAGCTCACCCCCTTCATGTGTCTCTTCTAACATAACCCCACACTTCAAATTATTGTGAGCCGTTAATTTATCTAACATTAATTCAACCTTGAATGTATTTTACTTCTATTTATTGAGTGCAAACTCTATGCCCAATCCTGTGTTACTTGCCGAGATTATTGATTAACCAGACGAATAAAACACAAACATTGTTCTCAAAATGCAAAAGTCTATACATATTTACACTGAAATAAGTAAAAATTTAAATATAACGTCTTGTTTTTTTGATAGAAGGAAGCATAGGTTGCTAGTGTAGCTTTAGACTAGAAGTACTTGGCTCACTCCAGGGATTCAGGTGTGCTTTCCAGTGATGAACCCAGTAGGTGATAATATCTCTCATACAGAATTCCCCAACGTATTTTTATGTAAATCTGTGCATGTCAGTGTGTGCGTGCACACGTCCATGTCTTATGTGTTGGAGTTTTAGGAATAGATTTTGTTATACTTTTGCATGTGCCCAGTAATTTCTGGGAAAGAGATTACGCAGTTTCAATGGAAGATTTCCTCAGCTATCTTTTTTGTCTATTTGTAAGGCGTTGTTCTTGTCAAAAGAATGACTCAGAAGCTAGAAAGTTTTTGCAAGTCCTGGAAAAACTTTTTTTTGTTGTTTTTTTATTTTTTCCCGTACAGAAATTTATATATACATTGTTATGTGACTCTAATTGCTCTCACCATACTGTGACAGCATGCTCCTCCTTTCCACCCCGGATTCCCCATGCTAGAAAAACATTTTAACCAATGGTAGTGATAGTCCAAATCCTATAGAAGTTGATTTTTTTTTTCTTTTTGCTAGTGGATAACTGGTTTAATAAATATAATTTGTGATGTAAAATGCTATATATGATGACTCAGCTATACTCTTGGAAAGCTGATTGTAGTAGACAACCCTGACGCTATGACCACCTGAAATGCAACTAAGTAGATGCCCTGCCTGGAGCTGTCCTTTTTATTGGGGTGGCAAAATGCACAGAGCTTGGCAGACACATTATTAGTCTTAACCGCATCTCCATCATGCCTCCTTAGCAACTGCACATAGTACCGGCCCAAAATAATTTTTGATTGACTTGTTTTTGATTTTGAGGTGAAACAGGATATTATGAGCTCTGAGCTCAAGCTCTGCCCAAACCAAACTCCATCAGCAGATTTCCTAATAAAAAAGCCAGTCTCCTGCAGGATCTCGGTGCTGCAGCCTCGCATCAGGCCATTGTAATTCAACTTCTGAGACATTCTCTTCCTGCCAGTTGATGCCAGAGTTTTTTTAAATGTAGTCTGTCTCTCTCGAGCAATAGATATTTTCTTGTGCAAAGGCTGCACCTACTGTTTAACTGCATTCAGAGCTTAAATCAGGTGAGACTAAAAGACATTGGAGAAAAACTCAGTATAATTTTAACTGTTATCTTCTCTTGCGGTAATGGTAGAGATGATAGACAACGTAGCTCTGAGCCTAGTACATAGAAGACACCCAATAAAGGTGAAATATACTAAACTTCTTGGGCATATATTTTAATCTGAAAAGTAAATGACTTCCAGAATCCAAATTATATAGACATGTTTCTGTTTCCTCACCCTAAAAACACAGTGAACACACCAACCCACATGCTTTCTGTAAAATTCACCCACAATCCCAGCACTTTCAATATGGGGAAAGTTACAGGGGTCAAACGCATGAAGCACACACAGGAAATAGATGGTCTGTGTTGGCAAGAAGTTGGAGAAAATACTAGATAGACAGATTGCGGCTGGATTATGGATGGCCTTGAGCACGGGGCAGAACAGATTTCTATTGCACCATTTATTGAGTTCCTACTGTGACTTCAGCATCACGTAAGGCACTCAAGATGCTTATATCATATCCCTAACTACGCCTGAAGGATAGATCTATGTATATTCCTATTTCTGTTAGGAAAGACAAAGCTCAGAAAATATAAATAAGTTTCTTTAGGTCAGAGAATTAAGAAATGGCAGAACTAGGATTTGAATTTAGATCTGATTCAATGTTCGTATTGTTAACAAAATGTCCAGTTAGGTGCTTGAATAGGTGGCAGATCACGTTCTAGGCAAATCTGTGATGTTAGAATTATTTATTTTTACTGCTTTTCTACTTCTGGTTGTTTTTATTGCTTATCTTGTACTCTCCATTATATTTGCATCCCAGCTGCCCCCCCCCCCACAATGCTTTTAACTTCAGTTGGCTGTCACTGTTGAAAAATGCAAAAGAACATTTAGCTATAACTAGAATGTCTCAAAGAGTCACTCATACAAGGAAGTTGAAATTTTAATGGGTATGACAAAAAGGCCTTCAAGATACTCTATAAAGAAGGGTAAGACAGTACACAATACTGGGGAAACCAGCACAACTTGTACAAGGAAAGGTCATGAAAGCTCCATAGACACATCCAAACTCCCTGAGGGACTGAAATGCTGGGTGGAGGGCTGTGGGGACCATGGTCTCAGGGAATATCTAGCTCAATTGGCATAACACAGTTTATAAAGAAAATGTTCTACATTCTACTTTGGTGAGTAGCGTCTGGGGTCTTAAAAGCCTGTGAGCAGCCACCTAAGATGCTCCACTGGTCCCACACCTTTGGGAGTAAAGGAGAATGAATAAAACAAGATATAAGGGAAAGATTAGTCCAAAGGACTAATGGACCACATCTACCATGGCCTCCACCAGACTGAGTCCAGTACAACTAGATGGTGCCCGCCTAGCACCACTGACTGCTCTGACAGGGATCACATTAGAGGGTCCCAGACAGAGCTGGAGAAAAATGTAGAACAAAATTCTAACTCACAAAAAAAAGACCAGACTTACTGGCCTGACAGAGACTGGAGAAATCCTGAGAGTATGCCCCCCGGACACGCGTTAGCTCAGTAATAAAGTCACTTCCAAGGTTTACCCTTCAGCCAAAGATTGGGCAGGCCCATAAAATAAAACAAGACTAAAGGGGCACAATAGCCCAGGGGCAAGGACTAGAAGGCAGGAGGGGACAGGAAAGCTGATAATAGGGAACCCAAGGTCAAGAAGGGAGAGTTTTGACATGTTGTGGGGTTGTTAACTAAAGTCATAAAACAGTATGTGTACTAACTGTTTTATAAGAAACTAGTTTGTTCTGTAAACCTTCCTCTAAAGAACAATAAAAAAAAAAAAAATCTGACCAAAAAACAAACACAAAAAAAGACACACCATAAAAATGAAGGTTCAAAGGTGGACTCGCAATAAATATGAGCAATGAAGTAAGATAGAGTTTCAGGCGGAGCGCCAGGAGGAAGTCTTTCCTTCCCAGTGGTCCTCAGGTCACATTCAGCTAACACTTTATAATGAGTAGTACCTGATTAAAATCTATTAAAAGAGACTCATATCCATTCATTCAACAAATGGTAATTGCACATCAGGAATAACAATGGGCGTGGCAATACAGAAAAGTAAGACATCTGCCCCCAAGGAGCATACCATCAAATGGGAGAGACTGTCAGGCAAACTGGCAATTACAGCAAAGGCAAGGATCCAGTGACAACAGAAAATGGTGAGGTGGCATGGGGCACAGAGGCTGTAGACCAGATTGTGAGACCAGGGACTGCTTCCCAGGAAAAGCAAGGCTGGAGCTGAGTGGAAGATGCATGGGAAATAGGCATAAAAGTGAGGGATTTAATGAATGAAAGTATATGGTCCCAGCTAAGGGGGGCTAGGGATGGTGTCAATCTACTAAGATGCCCAATAAATGCTTAAAATTAAATCAGATCATTCATTTGAAACTAATACTGTTCATTTCTGTCATGACAAGGCTGTGTTAAGGGAATGGCTGTGTTGAGGTGAATCTGTCCAGGAGCTATAGAGCTACTCTGTCCAGCACAGTAGCCTCTAGCCATGTGTGGCTATTGGCCACTTGAAATGGGGCTGGTGTGACTGAGAAACTATTTTCTGTTTACATTTCTAATTAAATTTAAATGTTACATAAGACTTTTTTTTTTTTTTTCACGTGGTCTATTACATACATGTTGAAGGTTTAAATGAAATACAATATTGAAGAAAGGCAGGGGAAGGTATTCCTTATAGAAGGACTAGCACATGCAAACCCAGGCAAGCATGAGGGATCATGACACATAGAGACGATACTGTATTGCCACAGAGAAGGGTACATGTAAGGGAGTATCTGAAAATGATCAGAGAGAAGGAGGGAGACATACATGGGTGCTAGGTCAAAGAGGAGGTGGCTTGTTTATGGCTGCATCCTTACATATATGTTTCTATCTATAAATACCTATATTATATGTGGGTCTCTAGTGGCCCAGTGGTTAAGGTTATATGTTACATAAAAATACATTACATGAATAAATAAGTAAATAAATTGATTCATTTATTTCTGAAGGCTATATTACCACTGGAGGATATGAAACAGTTTTTGAAAAGATAAATTATAGGCAACATTTCCACTTAAAGCCATGAGAAATGTAGGTTTCAGTGACAGTGATCCACTGGGAAATATCTAGAATCTCTTTCTGAGAACACCTAACACGTTGTGCTAGGCAACTAATTGGTGACTGAACATAGATTTTTTTTCTTTTTTTTTCCCAAGTACAAATAACATAGTGAACTTACAGCTGTTAATCTGTCCTTCTATCGGTAGATCTCTACTCACTGGCAGAAAACGCAGCAGGGGAGCTAACGTTATTGATCCGACACGCTTTCCAAAGCAGGAATTTGAGATTATTTTGTGCTGTGAGACCCAATGTCCACCAGATGGCAAACAACAATGAATCCTGGTTCACTGGGCACGCTTGCTATTCACTCTACCTCTGCGCCAGTGAAAAAGGCCTAGGGAGCATGGCTCCACACCTGGGGGATTAGCATGTTGTAATTTGACATTTGACTCATTTGACTTCAGAAGAAAGTACTTGAAGGGGAAGAAAATAGGAGGCCTTTATTATTGCAAATGTAAAGGAGGCAGTTTCACTGAGAGCTGATTTTTACTTGAGGTTTGAAATGGGTAGTTTAAAAAGAGAGCTTTTTCATATAATTAAGGAAATTGGAAAAGTGAAATTTAAATTACGAATTTTCAACGAGACCCCAGAAGGATGATTTCTACAGGAAGGTATTTAGGAACTTCTGGCCTAAACCTCCTATCTCCTCAAAGTTTTCAAAAGGAAAAATGAAATAACATTCATTCAGAAGCTTAAAATACATTCAAAAACACTTGACAATGGAAGGAGCATATGTTCAGCTTGAAGCCCAAAGATGAGTGTCCTAGCTTTCCTATTCTAGGAACTGGAATCTGTGGGACCAGGTCAAGCCTTTTGCCTTCTCTGGGATTCAGTTTTCTCATCTATAAAATGAGCAGACTGGATAATCACTATCGTTACTACCACCCATTTAATGACCACCCATTTAATGACCACCCATTTAATGACCACCCATTTAATGACTACCCATTTAATGACCACCCATTAAAAGCCAGATTCTGCGCTGGTTGATTTGTGACAATCTCTCACTTACTTTTCACAACAAACAACCCTACGAGGCAGGCAGTTGTTACATCCCCATATTGGCTGTGAGGGAACTGACACACGAGAATGGAATGTACCACGTCCAAGGTCACAGAGCTGGCAGAGTGGAGCCAGGGTTAGAATCCAGGTTTCGCCAATCTCAGAGTCTCGGTTTCTATCTAGCACACATAATGTGTTTTTGGATGAAGTCTAAACATCTGTTTTCTGCAGAAAATTTGGAAGAGTATTTGGAAAAACCTGTTGTTGCTAGTTGTCGTTGAGTTAGCTGGAACTCATGGTGCTCCCATGTGCAACAGAACAAAACATTGCTTGGTCCTGGGTCATCCTGACAACTATCGGAATGACTGAGTCCATATTTGCAGCCATTGTGTCGTGCCTTCCAACCTAGAAGGCTCACCTTCCGGTACTGTATCAGACAGTATTCTGTTGTGATCAGTAAGGTTTTCATTAGCTAATTTTTTGAAGTAGATTGGCAGGTCTTTCTTCCTAGTCTGTGTTAGCCTGGAAGCTCTTCTGAAACCTGTCCACCATGGGTGGCTCTACTGGTATTTGAAATACTGGTGGCATAGCTTCCAGTATCACAGCAACACACAGGCTACCACAGCAGGACAAAGTGACAGATGGGTGATGGAAAATAAAGCTACAAGGGACTTCTTGGCTTTAAGCAGTTGTATTACTTGCCTGCTGATGTTGTAATGTGTTTTCACAAACAGTGGCTTAAAGCAACATAAATGTATATCTTAGAGTTCTAGAGGTCAGAAGTTTGAAATGGGTCTCACTGGATGAAAATCAAAGTGTTGACAGGGATTCATTTATTCTAGAGGCTCTTGGGGGGAATCTGTTCCTTGCTTTTCCAGCTTCTAGAATCTGCCTGCACCCCCTCCTTCCTCCATTTTCAAATCCAGCAGCATAGCATCTTCAAAACTGGCATGAACACCAACTCATCTGGTGCCCTTTTTCGCTTACAAGGAAGAACCCTTGTGATTACATTGTAATCACCTGGATAATCCAGAATAATCCAAAAATCTTTAATTTAATCACCTCCACAAAATTTCTTTAGGTAAGGGAACATATTCACAGGTTCTGGGATAAGGGTATGGACGTCTTTGGGGGGACATTATTATGCTTATCGCAATAGATAACAGATATTGATTTCTTACTGTGTGTCAGGCACTGCTCTAAGTACTTCATATAGATTGATTTTTAAGATCATCAGCTAGTAAGTGGTGTGGTCTGTTCCTTCCAGGGCCTCCATTCTTATTCTTTTTTTACATAAACAGAGATTCTGCAGCAGCAATTGCAAATGCTTTCAAAAGTGTATTCAGTGTGCAAATAGTGTTAAGGTTACCATTGCCATTGTTATTGACCTTTGGTCTCCAGGACCTCGTATCATCAGATAAAGCTACATGAGAGCACTAGAAAGGTGACTATAATGGTTTGGCAATCTCCAGTAGGTTGATGCCGTTATACTACGCTCGAGAGAGACCCAGGCTTCCCTGCAAGACGGAATGGTTACTAGCTTAAAATAAATCTATAAATAATAGATGTATGTTTGCCTCTTTATCTACTATAATTTAGTTCTGTGTGCGGTTTGTTTTTTTAACCTTTTCATTATACTTTTGTAGATTTAGATACAGTAAAATTTAACTCTCTTTTTTATTGTACAGTTCCATGAATTTTTACATATGTGTAGATTAGTGTAGCCACCACCACAATAGGGATACAGAACGGTTCCATCATCCCAAAAACCTCTATCATGCTCTTCTTCTTTGTAAACATGCTCTCCCACCAACCCTTATTGCTGCCAACCATTAATGTCTCCCCATGGTTTTACCACGGATGCCATATACATGAAATCATATGGTACGTAACCTTTTGAAACTGGTTTCCTTTTACCCAGCTGTTCCTTAGATTCATCCATGTTGTGAATGAATGAATACTTTGTGTTACTTTTATTGCTGGATAGTATTCCATTGTGACTCTGCCACAGTTTGGTTATTCATTCACCTGTTGATGGACATTCAGCTTGTTTCCAGAGCTGCTATAAATAGTCATGTGCCGGCAGGTTTTTATGTGAACCTAAGTTTTCGTTTCCGTAGAAAAATACCTACGAGTGGGATTGTTATGTCACATGATAACTGTATGTTTGACTTTATAAGAAACTACCAAATTACTTTCCAGATCGGCAGTAACATTTTGCATTCCCACTAGCAAAATATGTGAGTTCCAGTTGTCCTGCATCCTCGCAAACAGGACTTTGTAATGTCAAGGTTTTGTCGTTGTTGTTAC
>NW_004444350.1:62510-64095 GCF_000243295.1 Trichechus manatus latirostris | reverse complement strand
GTTAAGAGCTTGGTTGCTAAGGAAAAGGTCGGCAGTTCAAGTGGTGAGAGCGGACATCTTAGTTTTGTTCCCATCTTAGGGAGAAAGCCTTCAGTCTTTTATCATTAAGTGTGATGTTATTTGTGAATTTTTTGTAGACATCTTTTTATCAGGTTGAGGAAATTTCCTGCTCTTCCTAGTTTGCTATTTTTTTTTTTTAATCACAAGTGGATGTTGAACATTGTCAAATGATTTTTCTGCATCAATTGATATAATGATGTGATTTTCCTTATTTGTCTGTTATAATGTGATGTTATATTAATTTGTTTTTGAATACTGAACCAGCCTTGCATTCTTTAAATAAAAGCCCACTAGGTCATGGCATATCACATACATTTCTGGGATTTAATTTTCTTATATTTTGTGGAAGATTTTTGCATCTGTGTTCACGAGTGATATTGGTCTATAGTTTTCTTATATTATCTTGTCTGGTTTTTGTATTAGGGTATTCCTAACCCAAAAACCCCATGCTGTTGATTTGATTCTGACCTTATATGACAGAGTAGAACTGCCTCATAGTGCTTCCAAGGAGCAGCTGGTGGATTTGAACTGCTGACCTTTTGTTAGCTGCTAGACTCTTTACCACTATGCCACCAGGGCTCCAGGATATGCCTAGCCTTCTAAAGTTATATAGGAAGTGTTTTCTCCTCTTTTATTTTCTGGGAAAGATTGTGAGGAGTTGTTATTTCTTCTTCTTTACTTACTTGGTAGAATTCACCAGTGAAACTATATGGATCTGGAGTTATTTTTTTTAAATGGAAAAAATTTTGCCTATGAATTTAATTTATTTAATAAATATAGGACTATTCCGGTCATCTATTCTTCTTGATTGAGTCTTGGTAGTTAGAGTCTTTCATGAAATTCATCCATTTTATCTATGTTATCCAATTTAAGGGCAGTATCAATTATTCCTAATATTAGAATTTGTGTCTTCACTTTTTTTTCTTGATCAATATGTCTAGAGGTTTATCAAGTTATATTGGTTTTATTGATTTTTCTATTTTATTTTAATTTTCATTGATTTCTGCTCTTATTTTTTATTATTATTTCATCCTTATTTCTGCTTGCTTTGGGGTCATTTCCTCTTTTTCTAGCTACCTAATGTGAAATATTAAATTATTTATTAATTTTTAAGATAAGCATATAATGCTATAAATTTTCCAAGTCCTGCCTTATCTGCATCCCAGAAATTTTGGTATATTGTTTTTTGTTGTTTTTGTGATTGTTCAGTTTAAAATATTTTCTAATTTCCATTGAGCCTTCCTTTTTGATTCTTGAATTATTTAGAAGTGTTGTTTCATTTCCAAGTATTTGAAGAATTTCCATTTATCTTTATGTTATTAATCTGTAGTTTAATTTTATTATAGTCAGAGATGTACTTTGTGTGATTTCAAGTCTTTTAAATTTGTTAATGATAGTTTTATGAACCAAGATATGATTTATTTTGGTGAAAGTCCTAAATACACTTGAAAAGAATTTGTGTTTTATTGTTAAATGGAGTGTTCTATAAACAATTAGATTCCATTTGGTTGAAGCGGTTTTTCTT
>NW_004444350.1:59804-60948 GCF_000243295.1 Trichechus manatus latirostris | reverse complement strand
TTTTTCCTTTGTTTTTAGTTTTCAGCAATTTGATTATGATGCATCTGACTGTGGATATTTTTTATTTTATCCTGTTTTGGGTTCAGTGAGATTCCTGAATATGTCCATTTACATATTTTACCAAATTTTCAGCCATTATTCTTTCTATATATATATATTTTCCTGTAACATGCATTTCTCCTTCTGGGACTCTGAGGACATGAATATTAGACCTTTTCTTCTATCCCACAGGTCCCTGAAGCTTTATTTTTTCTTCCTCTGTTGTACAGATTGGAAAATTTCTATTGATATATGTTCAAGTTTATTTCCTCTCTCATCTCCATCTGCTAGCTAGGTAATTCAGTGATTTTTTAATTACTTTTTGTTAGTATTTCTCGTTTGGAATTTTTTTATTTAGTTCTTTTTCATGTTTTTTTTAATTTTATGCTGAGAACTTTTATCTTTCTGTATGTTTCAAGAATATTTACTCCTCTTGGTATATAACAATAAAAACAAACAAAGAAACGAACGAACTTGCCGTCAAGTCAATCCCCACTCATAGCGACCCTATAGGACAGAGTAGAACTGCCCCACAGGGTTTCCAAGGAGCACCTAGTAGATTCGAACTGCTGACCTTTTGGTTAGCAGCTGAACTCTTAACCACTACGTAACCAGGGTTTGCATATTAATAATAGCTGCTTTAAAATCTTTTCTCATAATTCCAAAATCTATGTCATCTCGAAGGCGGCATGATTTTGTTTTACTCTGAAAGATGTCAAGATTCCCTTCATCTTCATATGTTGAGCAAGTTTGGATTACATCTGGACATTTTGGATAGTATGCTTTGAGTCTCTGTGTCTTCTTGAGAATGTTGATTTCTTTGTTTTGGCAATCAATCATGTTATGATCAACATGCAGGTTCCTACAGAAGGCAGGAACCTACCTACACATTGTCCACTATAGTCTTGAAAGTCAAATAAATAATTCCAGCAATTGAGAGATGCATGATAATGCAACATAGGTGTCATAGGTGAAAAATATGCATTGTTTCATAAGGGATTTAGAAGCATGCTATGTATTATCGAGTTTTGCAAAAGAAAATATAAAATATATAGTCAGAGAACTTAAAAGCTGTACCTTGATATATGTATGTATGTGTGTATAT
>NW_004444350.1:57368-58772 GCF_000243295.1 Trichechus manatus latirostris | reverse complement strand
GAATAACTTTTTCTTCAATTCTTCTCATGAGGCTATTGAATCAATATTGTGTCAATGATCATGAAGATGGCACAGGATTGGGCATATTCCATTCTCTTATACATAAGGTCACCATGGGCTGGAGTTGACTTAACAGCAATAACTTTTTTTTTTAAACTTTTCTTCATCAACATTTTCTAATTCTTATGTAAGAAATACATCTCACTCATGAATTAAGAAAGCACTAACCAAAAACCAAACTCGTTACCGGCGAGTCGATTCTGACTCATACAGACACTGAGAATGTTTTAAAATAAGACAGAGAGAAAGGGTCCTGAGTTAAGCTAAAGGACAATAACTTTACTGCCACTGGTTACACAGGAAAAGTGGAGATGTGTAGGGAGCTCCAGATTCCTCACCCTTGAATCTTTGTTTCAGATACAAGCACTTGCTTTGATATCTCTCATCTGGAATGACATAAAACAAACTTATGACAATAATGATGCTTATCTATTTAGGACACTAACAAAATTTAAGTTTTCTAGAGTTATTCCAGAAAACAGAGAGGGAACAGAGCTGAAGATATTCTTTAACCAAAGAATAAAAGCTTAAGGAGTCTTGTCATGTGAAAACAGGAGAGTAGACTTCACCTGTGCTTCTTTGGAGCCAAAGCCCATGGGTGAAGACTTTAGGGAAACACGCAGTGTAGAACAAGTGTATTTTTTTCTGTCAACTGGAGTCATCTAATAATAGTTCATCTCCAAGCATAAAACTTTCCATTGGATGATTCAAGCTGAAAGATTGTGACCGTTGATTAGATGCCATAGAGCAATCACTGCTGCCTCCACTGAGAGGTTGGCTAAGGGTTTCTTTGTATGATCTTGATAGATTTGTTAAGTCTAAAAGAACAAAAATCTATTAGAAAATTATAGCATTACTCTGCACCTACACCTACATCTACATGTATACTTATATCTATATAATCACACATATCTTCACATAGGGACATATATATATAGATATACAGATATATATGTATATATTTAGAAAGTGAGCAACAATTTATACTTTCTTCTTTCCAAAATCCAAATATGGCTAATTACAACTCTAAAAAGACACGAAACTAGTAATTTTTATTCTTATGTATGCATCATTAAAATTGAGTATAAACAGTTCCCTTCTTTATTTGGAAACCTCAAAAAGTACAGTTACCTTCTGGTAAAATCTAGCTGGAGTATCAGATGAGTAAGTGATGGCTAGATTTAGTCTTTATCTCCTGCATTTCACCCAATGTGGTCACAATCTTGAACGTGTCTGCCAGCCACAGCTCTCTCCTTAGGTTTGGACATCTTCTGGCTTATTTGTTCTTAAAAATTTCAGCCGTCTCCATAGACACATCCAAACTTCCTGAGGGACTGAATTGCT
>NW_004444350.1:54691-56098 GCF_000243295.1 Trichechus manatus latirostris | reverse complement strand
AATCAAACAGCCAAAGGTAAACTTATGTTATGCTGATTATAAGAATGAAGAGTAGAGGCAATTGAAAGAAGTTAAAGTCCATATTTTTTCCAACATCCTTGTTCCTATATATAAAGATTTTCAAGGTGCTTTCCATTCTCAGTGTGGTTTTGTTTAAATTATGTTGGTAAGAATCCCATAGTCTCCTAGTAGGCACAGGTCCTCTTAGGCTGAGGAATGTGACTAAGCCTTATCTTTTCAAGGTGAGTTAGTCAAGCTGTATTTTCAGGGTTTCGTTTATTTATGTATTTATTTTAAGATTGTCTTGCAGTGTAGTGACTAGTGGATGAAGTTTAGGGACAGACACACACAGTTTCAGAATTTATTTCTATCCCTTAATAATGGTGCCATCCTGTCAATTGTTTAACTATTTCAAACCCCAGAGTATTCAACTATTGACTGGAAACAGTGGTATCTTGTAATTGACTCGAGCACAACTAACAAGAACAACAAAGGTATGTAAAGGGACTAGCACAGTGCCAAGGAGACAGGAAGGACTCTGTAAATATTAGCTAGCTTTTAAAAGACATTTTCAGTAGCTATTATCAAGAAAATAACATAATTCACATTTCGTTTGTACAAAGTGCTCTAGTTTAAGGCTTATTCTCAGTTAATAAGCTATGAGCAACTACATAGAAATAACAATTCCATGTGTGTGATTAAAATATTCAATAATAATCAGTATATTAATAGACAATGACTGAACTGACCCTATTATTTTCAAAAAGGTGTCACTGTCATCCCCATGGTTTTCAGCATTTCACCTGAACATCAAACTGCACAAACGCAGTGTGTCTTTGTTGAGCCCAGAGAACCCTATTTTGTTGTGTTAATGATCTCTAGTACAACCAGGTCAATGGGACAAATAGATATAAACGTATATAAAACCATCAGTAATTTAATTTGTAAGGTAAATATCAGTGTGTGTGTTCCAATGCTTTGAGATCTAAGTAAGATCAGTTGACACCCCTCTCCCAATTCCAAGTCCTAGAGAAGACTAAGTTCTTTCCTAGGCTTCCTATAGGGTTTCTTAGAATTCCAGGAGGCATCATATCATGGTCTCCTGGTACTCATGTGCCCTGTTTCTTCCCAGTTAAATCTCTTCGTGCCTTGGTCTCCTTTATGTTCCTTCCTGGAGCATCTCACTACAATGCCCCCTTTCCAGATTTCAAACAAGATAAAACAGAAGCAGAAATGAACCCTAAAATAAGGCATAGGCATACGCAGTAGACTTTCAACCATGGGATTTAGGTGAGATTCACTGGGCCCACAGCTCTAAGAGCAGGAGTGAGTGGCTGTAGTAATGCGCGTACACCCACAGTGACTGTCAGAGTGATTAGATGCAGGAAATGTGTCAAATCAAGCTAA
>NW_004444350.1:52608-53760 GCF_000243295.1 Trichechus manatus latirostris | reverse complement strand
TATGACATTCATCACCCTATTCTCACCCTGTGATACTTATGAGGCCTCCACTCCACTGTTACAATGGAGGACACACATTTCTGTTCAAGTAATTGTAGCTTAAGTACCATCCCGTTTCACGGACAACGTGCTAGCCCAAGAGAGGAAGCCATTACCAGTGGCCTTTAATGCCTTCACAACGGTGCAGCGGGAGACATTGGGTTGAAATGTGTGTGTCTTCATAAGTGAATGCGTCTTCTGTCAGTGTGGACATCAGGCTCTGAGGAGCGTCTCGTGGTTTAGAAGTAAGACAAGGCACAGCAGAAATTTTTATCTGCTGTATTGCTCCTAAATACTTCCCCTCTATGCTACGTCTGCCCTAGGCCTTCTTACTGGTGTTAGATTTTTGCTACCTCTTTCCCACTGAGATTTTGGAGACTGGAGATTTTAATCATCTGATAGTTGAATGTATGTGTGTGTGTGTTTAATCTAAGACTGGTATAGTTCTAACGAAGAGAAAGAAAAAAAAAATGATCTATCTACTTGACTTGGCATTACACTTGCTACATTAAATAAGCCCTGCAGGTTCTTCCCCCTTTTATTAAAATTTGCACAGCCCTAATGAGCTACGATATCACCACTGTGCAAAGACCACTGTTCTAATGACACTGCTGAGCTTTATGAAAATGCTTTAAACAGCAGTTGTGCAAAATCCCTCAAAGTTAAATGCCCCCTGAGTCTGCGTTCCTCTTTCAATGAGGTTTCAGTAGCCCTCAAAGACAGACATGAGCAGTTCTGTGTAAAAGCTGGAAATTCTTTCTTTATGTCTCTGTGAACTGCCTGTACTGTGAGTTCCTGCAGACTCATGAATAGAGTGTTCATTCACCGGAGAAGATGCAGATTTTTCATGTTTTTAAAGGGCTTGAGTAAGCTGTCAATCAGGCATACCAAGGTTGGAATTCTGTCTCCAATATTGAGTAGTTCTTGGATTTAGATTAATTCACTTTGCCTCCTTGAGCCAGTGTTTTCCAAACTGCTGGTCACAACCCATTAGTGGTTGTAAAATGAATTTAATGGTCACAACAATTTTTTTTTTTTTGTCTTTCTTTTACTGTACTTTAGGTGAAGTTTACAGAACAAATAGTTTCTCATTAAACAGTCAGTACACATATT
>NW_004444350.1:50387-51715 GCF_000243295.1 Trichechus manatus latirostris | reverse complement strand
CACAGCCCTCTGCCCAGCAATTCAGTCTCTCAGGGAGTTTGGATGTGTCTATGCAGCTTCCATGACTTTCCTTTCACAACAATATTTTAAAAATGAAATGTAATTGAAAGAATCAGAGTTCCTCTCATGTAGTAAGAGTTTAAACCTTTGTTTTCTTTATACATAATGTAATGTGTTCATTTACATGCATATGTGTTTGAGTTTCTCAAAATAGTTTTTAAAACATAGCTTTAAACTCAGTCTTATCATCTCCACATCTATTTAAAGTCTACTTAAAATCAAAGTTTACTCTATCCCTTTCTGTCTTGTAGGGCAGGAGCTAACTCCTTTCTGAAATATTTGGCTCTTTGTTTAAGAAAACACTTTGAGAGGCTGTGTAGTGTCTGGAGGGAAAGATTCTTCAGCAAATGGCTTGGGTGAAGACACTGGAACCAAGATGAGGTTCAATTTCTTCATCTAAGAAACAGTGTTTGAGAAGAAATAGGAGTAGGCTGAAGACTTATGGCAAGACTGGGAGGAGAGAAAGGGAGACGAAGCCCAGTGACGTGGTGAAAATGAGGGCTAGGCATGCAGTACAGCTGGTGAGATATTCCACGTTGTAAGAATGGCCACAAGGTTTCCAAGAACACTACTAATGTTTAAGATTTAATTTTAAAGGTTTTGTTTGTTTGTTTGCTTGTTTATCTGTTTCTAGAGCTCTCATTATACTACCAAAAACAAAAGCAAAATATAATCCATTGAAAATAAAACTATAGTTCTCTGGTGTGGCACATTGTTCTGGTTTTTAGTTGCTATCTAGTCAATTCCAAATCACGGTGACTTCATCTGTGTCAGAGTAGCACTTGTGCCACAGGGTTTTCAAGGCCGTGAACTTTTGGAAGCAGATTTCCAGGCCTGTCTTCTGAGGTGCTTTGTATGGGTTTGAACCACCAAACTTTTGGTTAGTTGTGGAGCACTTAACCATTTGCACCACCCTAAATGTCT
Organism: Trichechus manatus latirostris; assembly: GCF_000243295.1. Classification (NCBI taxonomy): domain Eukaryota; kingdom Metazoa; phylum Chordata; class Mammalia; order Sirenia; family Trichechidae; genus Trichechus; species Trichechus manatus. The sequence continues at coordinate 50,731 of NW_004444350.1, read as the reverse complement.
AGCCCTCGTGGCTCAGTGGTTAAGAGCTCAGCTGCTAACTGAAAGGTTAACAGTTCGAATCCAACAGCCACTCCTTGGCAACCCTATGGGGCAATTCTGCTGTGTCCTATAGGGTCACTATGAGTGGGAATTGACTCGACGGCAACGGGTTTTGTTTCTTTTGGCTTAGGGTTGTCAGGTTGTTGTGAGAATTAATGCATTAATACATGTAAAACACTTAAAGCAACGCCTAGCAATAAGTAAATATTCACAAAATTATTACAATTTTTATTATTATTACTAATACCATTTCAAGTGTCATAGATTTGGCTTCAAGGTATTAAAACTACTTCTTACTGCAGTTG
>NW_004444350.1:47906-48924 GCF_000243295.1 Trichechus manatus latirostris | reverse complement strand
AAAGAAGGCAGTTGTTCATGGAGGTAATTAGCCACATATTTTATATCTGCTTCCTATTCCTGACTTTCCTTCTTCCTCTGTTGCTCCAGGAGAATAGAAACCAATTGCCATGCCTTGGATGGCCGCTTGCCAGCTTTTAAGACCTCAGGCACTACATAAGGAACTGGGAGATAGAACAGAGGCGCTAAAAGCATTATTAGACCAATTAACTGGCATGCCCCTGAAACCATGACCCTAAACTGCCAAACCAAGGAACCCAATCCCATGAGGGTTTTGGTGGTACAGAAGCAGCCTCAGCAGCTACTCTTTTTTTTTTTTTTTTTGTCGTCGTAATTATATCAATTACACAACTTTTACCAATTAACTTTTTACAGGTGTTCAACTTCTGGAGAGCAATTATAATAATCGGCTGTGCAACTCTACCCTTAATCAATTCGACTTTTCCAACACCGTTAACCCCACCCTTTTACCCTTCCTTTTTGCTCTTAACCCACTAAGCCAAACTCACTGCCATTGAGCCAATTCTGATTCATAGCGACACAGCAGGACAAAGTAAGACTGCCCTATAGGGTTTCCAAGGCTGAAATCCTTATGGGAGCAGACTGGCACATCTGCCTCCGGCATTCCTGCCCTTGGTATCACTAATAAACTTTGGTCTTAATACATTTGCCTTTTCTTGTCTTTGCAATGTTTGTCCTTTTGATGTTGACTTATTTCACTCAGCATAGTGTCTTCCAGCTCCATCCATACTGTAGCATGTATCGAGACTTCTTTTCTCTTACTGGCTGAGTAGTATTCCATTGTATGTATGTACTACTATTTGTTTATTCATTCATCTGTCTGTTGATGGGCATTCAGGTTGTTTCCGCTTTTTTGTGAATAGTGTTACAGTAAACATTTGTGTACAAGTCTCTGTTTGAGTCTCTGCTTTCAAGTATTTTGGGTATACACCTAGGAGTGAATTGCTAGGTCATATGGTGGTCCTCCTCCATGTGTCTGTCAGTTTGTTGTACTGTGA
>NW_004444350.1:44419-46643 GCF_000243295.1 Trichechus manatus latirostris | reverse complement strand
TTTCCAAATCTTGTACTGCCAAGATGATTGCTAAGCAAAGATAAACAAACTATCTCAGTTGTAAATCCAGATTGAATGATTTGTTCTCTCACTGAATTGAACAGTTGTTTGAATGGAAATATAAAAAATAAATGAGTAGGTTGGATTCTTAGACATAGCTCTTTGTCTTCTCTCCCCTCATTTACCGTCAGTTTCCTCTTTTCCTCCTTGACTTTCTATTATAGAGTCTTTGTTTCTGTTACTACTGGACTCTATGACAAATCAAAACTGTAAAAGCCATATTCCACTGACCAAGAGTAGGAACAGAACTCACTATTAGTAGTAATGTATTTTCCATAAAATGTAAATGCTCAAGACATTTTTACCCTGAATGGAGCTGGCAGGTGTTTACATTATTCACTTTTGTGCGTGTGTGGTATTTGCGTGTGTGTGTGAATAAACTTTCCACAAACTGAACTTCTTTGGATTCTATGAGTCATACAGGATGTTCTGAAAAACCATCTGCCCTTTCTGCAAGGAGTATAATGGAATGAGCCCGTAAACGGAAGTCAAGAGACCTGGATTCTAGGCCACAGCCTGCTACTCCCTAGCTGTGTGATACAGGAAACCCACCTACTTCTCCGCGTTTTTATTTCCTCGACTATAAAATGACAGGATTACACATGTACAAAGTGAATTTGAGGTTTGAAAAATTCTGTCCTAAGAAAAAAAGGGGGAGAAAACAATAAGAGTCTACATTTTTTAAAAGCCTTCTGTGCAAAGATAGCTGCTTTGTTCCTAGTTATAATATTGCAAAAACCCAGGGTGGGGTCCGATGGGAAATGAATGTATAAGATAGGGCATGGTTTTTTAAATCATGATAATTATAATGACTACTGTTCATTGAAAAAGTCATATGAATCAGATATCATGCTAAATGCTTTAGATACAATATTTCATTTAAATCTCCTATGAATTCTACCTACCACCCAGCTGTCCATTTGTTTTGACTTGCTTCTTGCTGTGATGCTGGAAGCTATGTCACCAGTATTTCAAACACACATGGTTGATAGGTTCCCGTGGCGCTTCCAGACAAAGAAAGACTAGAAAGAAAGGCCTGGCGATCTATTTCCAAAAGTTAGTCACTCTTACGGATCACAACAGAACATAGTCCAACTGGCTTGCTTTGGACACATCATCAGGAGGGATCAATCGCTGGAGAGGGACATAATGTTTGGTGAAGTAGAGGGCCAGAGAGGGAAAAGGAGACACTCAGTGAGATGGATTGGTACAATACCTGAGAGGACAGACTCGAGCATGCCAGTGATCATGAGGATGATAAAGACGAGGCAAAGTTTGATCAGGTCACTATGAGTTGAAGTCTACTCAGCAGCAGCCATCTAGTCACCGATCTACGAATCCTACCAGTTAAGTATTATGCACTATCCACATCTTGAGCTGAGAAGACTGGAACTGAGGGGAACGTAACACATCCTCATTCACGGAAAGTTGCAGAGCAGTATGTGATCCTAGGTTTGCCTGATTCCACAGTCAGCATCCTTAATCATCGTGCTACGATGTCTTCCGTCCAATGTAATCGCAAGCAATCCTTCAGAGTGTTTGTAAAGATTCTACAAAAACCCAGGGAAATGAAGTGAAAAATGCAGGATGAAAAAATGTGTATTCAGTGTGATCAAAGCTATAAAGTACACACACGCAGACACACACACACAAAGAAGGAGCCTGCAAGGAGTTATGCAAAAATGTCAACAGTGATGACATTCACATTGTGGGACACTTCTTTTTAAATGTTATTGTATCTTGTGTATTAGGCAAATTATTTTGTGAGAAACTAATATGCTTTAGGAAGCCTTGGGTGGTGCAAATGATTAAGTGCTCGACTACTAGCCAAAGGGTTGGTGGTTCAAACTCTACCGGAAGCATCTCGGAAGACATGCCCAGAAATCGGCTTCTGGAAGGTCAAAGCCTTGAAAATGTTATGGAGCAGTTCTACTGTGCACGTATGGGGTCACCGTGAGTCGGTTTTGATTCGATGACAAATCATATGCTTTATAATCAAAATTAGCATTTCAAACCAAAATAAGGATGGCTGGGCAAAGTGCTTTTCCATGGATTCTTACTCTATGATGTTCATGTTACTTTATGCCCTGAGTAAAAACCCACTTTCAACATCTTCCCAAGGAGTAATAATGACAATGGCTGACACTTACTGAATGCTTCACAG
>NW_004444350.1:36263-39756 GCF_000243295.1 Trichechus manatus latirostris | reverse complement strand
TCTGTAAAGATTTATAGCGTTGGAAACCCTATGGGGTAGTTCTACTCTGTCCTAAAGAGTCTCTATGAGCCAGAATTGACTCAACAGCAATGGGTTAATACTGGGTCTTAGAATGAGTTGCAAAGTGTTACCCCCTCTTCAATTTTTTGGAAGATTTTTGTGAAAAATTGGTATTAATTCTTCTTTATGTATTTGGTAGATTTCAGTAGTTATGCTATCTAGCTTGGGTTGTTCGTGTTTTTTTTCCTTGTAGTTGTTGGTTAATTTTTTTATTACTAATTCAATTCTTTTACTTGTTACAGGTTTATTTGGAATGTATATTTCTTCATGAGTCAATTATGGTAGCTTATGCTTTTCTAGGATTTTTCCATTTTAGCTAAGTTATCTAAATTACAGGAGTACAGTTGTGCATAATATTCCTTTATAAGCCATTTAATTTATGTAAAATCAATAGTTATGTTCCCTCTTTTATGATTCTAGTAAGTTGAGTCTTCTCATATTTGTTTTGGTAAACGTACATAAAGAAGAGTCAACTCTGTTGATCTTTTCAAAGAGTTAGCTTTTGGTTTCATTGGTGTGTCCCTATTGTTTTTCTATTCTCTATTTTACTATTTCTGCTCTAATCTTGATTATTTTCTTCTGTTTGTTTGCTTTATGTTAAGTTTACTCTCCTTTTTCCGTGACTTAAGGTGGAAGGTTAGCTTGTTAATTTGTTAATTTCTTCTTTTATCATAGAGACTTTTACAGCTATGAAGTTCCTGTTAAGCATTGCTTTAACTGCATCCCTTAACTTTTGGTATATGTGTGTCCATTTTCATTCATCTCAAATATTTTGTAATTTTTCTTTTGATTTCTTCTTTTACCCATTTGTTATTTAGGAGTGTATTGTTTGATTTTCACGTATTTGAGAGTTTGCTGAATTTCATCCTGTTATTGATTTCTGCATCAATTCCATGATTGGTGGAGAACATACTTTGTATAATTTAAATCCCTTTAGATTTATTAAGATTTATTTTATGGCCTAGCATATAGTCTATCCTGGAGGATGTTCCTGTGAACTTCAGAAAAAGCTGTATTCTGCTGCTGTTGTATGGAGTTTTCTATAGATATCTGTTGGATCTAGTTGATTTATAGTGTTGTTCAAGTCTTCTGTTTCCTTGTTGGTGTTCTAACTAGTTGTTCTATTTTTCAAAGTGGAGTCTTGAAGTCTGCAACTATTATAGTTGAATTGTCTATTTCTCCCTTAAATTCTGTCAGATTTTGCTTTATGTATTCTGGTGCTCTGTTATTAGTTGCATATTTGATTATAAGTGTTATATATTTATGATGGGTTGACCCTTTTATTATTAAAAGTATCATTTTTTATCTCTCACATTTTTGTTTTTTTTTTGTTTTGTTTTAAAATTTCTTTTGTCTGCTATTTGTATATCCACTCCAGCTTTCTTGTGATTTGGTTTGCACAACATATAACTTACCATCCTTTTATTTTCAATCCGTTTGTATCTTCGAATCTGAAGTTTGACTACTGTAGAGAGCATATACTTGGATTTTTTTTCCAGTCTGATGATCTCTGTCTTTGTTTAGGTATTTTGAGTTTTGTTTTCTATGTGTCTCATGTCATTTTTTAAATATTATTTTTATTTATTTTGTTGTTATTCTTGAGAATATACGCAGCAAAACACACCAATTCAACCATTTCTACATGTATAATTCAGTGACATTGACTACATTTTTCGAGTTGTGAAACCATTCTCATCCTCCTTTTCTGAGTTGTTCCTCCCCCATTAACATAAACTCACTGCCCAACATTGTCATCATACCTTCCTTTAATTCTTTGGTCATAGTCTCCTTTAGTTCTTCGAACATAGTTACAATGGCTACTTCAAAATCTTTTTGGCATCTGGAAGTTTCTGTTGCCTACTTTTTTCTTTTTCCCCAGTTTATGGTTCTACTTTCTTGTTTCTTTACGTGTGTCATAAATTTTTTATTGTTAAAACCGGACATTTTATGTAATATATTGTAGCCGTCTCTGGGACTTGTTATTATTGTTATTGTTTATTTATTTATTGACTGACTGGATTATTTTACTAAAGTCTATTTCCTCTCCCACAACATTCAGCCTCTGATGTTACTCCTTAGGGATTGCAGCCTTGAGTATGCCCGTAACCCTGGGATAACCGTGGTTTGGACAGGTCTTTCTGTCTCTTTTCCTGACCAAGTTGTTACTCTTGTTATTCATTGCCATTAATTTGATTCCAACTCATGGAGACCCAGATTTTAATCTCCAGTAAATGCTTGCTAAGGATCCCTGGTGGTGCAGTGATTAAGCACTCAGCTGCTAACCAAGAGGTTGGCAGTTTGAATCCATCAGCTGCTCCATGGGAGCAGGGTGTGGCAGTCTGCTTCCATAAAGGTTTACAGCCTTGGAAACTCTATGGGGTAGTTCTACTTATTCCTATAGACCCTCCTGCAATGGGTTAATTGCTCACTAATTGATCAATGGTTTTCAACAGTGCCCTGGAGGGTAAATTACTTCATAGACTAATTCAATCAAATCCCAGCTCCTTCGAAGGGAGAGTTCCTGAGTTTAGTGTTTTTGATTTGTTCTGATCCCAGGAAAGCTCTTCTCAGCTGTCTCTTTTTCCTGGTTCTCTTCCACAGACTAGCCAGCTTACATTTAACCTATATCTCCAATGAATCTATCAATCTCCTCCCAATTGCCTTTCATTACAACCTCTACTGTCTTTTGAGAACACCTTTAGACTTGGACTTCTCCACGCTCTCTTGCATTTGAAGTCAGTTTTTTTTTTTTTTTTTTTTAGGGCGGAAGAGATTAGGAGCTATCTGTTTTATGGTCTATGTCTCACCCTCTTCCCCCTGCCCCAGGCAAAATCTCTGAGCCAGGCCTCTGGATGTAGCAATGAAGTCAATGGCATGCATTTCTCTAATTGACAACCCCGCTTTAGGAGCTGGGCTCTAGGTGGAGCATTTTGTAGGGATCGGGAGGTAGACTTGGGTCTTCTTGGTTTGCTTTTCCCACAAGGCACCACCACCTTAAGAGCTAGTATCTTAAGGAGAATCTGGTTCCAGAACTCTGGTACCTTACCCAAGGTATAGCTGCTATGCCCTCAGTGTTGGTTGGGTGGAAAAATATAGCCTTACTTCTCAGCCACACTCACCTATAACTTAGCCTCATCAACAGGTACCTGGAGTCATGAGAAATGCCAATGTCCTGCCACTCACAGGAAGATAACCTCTGACTGGGAGCTGGGGAGAGAGAGAGCCCTGTGTACTTGGCTGGACCAATCTGCAGTGGAGTTTCCATTTCTCTGATCTGGAACAGGTAGGGATGAAATGGTCTTGGCTTAAATGTGACTGACTGTCAGTATTCTTACTGAATTTTAGTAGATTTTCTTGAAAGATGTTTTTCCATTGGCTGTATGCAATTAGGTCCATTCCAGGGACTCTAAATGTTTTGTCGTTTTGTTTCTAA
>NW_004444350.1:13454-14916 GCF_000243295.1 Trichechus manatus latirostris | reverse complement strand
TTATAATATGTTTCATGGACTTATCATTGTTCTTCATGGTTGTGTAGTATTCCACTGTATGTATGTACCACAATTTGCTTTTCCATTCATCTGTTGATACGCACTTTGGCTATTCCAGGTTTCTTTCCTTTCCATATGAAGTTGTTCATTAGTTTTTCCATTTCGTAAAGAATGTTGTCAGGCTTGGTATCAGGATTGCATTGAATCTGTAAATTGCATTGTATCTGCAGATTTAGGTAGAATTGACATTTTGACGATATTAAGTCTTCCAATCCATGGGCATCGGATGTCTTTCCATTTTTGTAGGTCTCTTTACATCTCTTGCAGTAGTGTTTTATAATTTTCATTGTATAAGTCTTTTATGTCCCTGGTTAGGTTAATTCCTAGGTATTTTACCATTTCAGAGGCTATTGTAAATGTTATCATTTTCTTGATTTCTTTTATGGAGTGTAGTTACACTTGTTAGTGGAGAGGACTAACAACTGATTATTATGTGTTAATCTTGTACCCTGTAATGTTGCTAAATTCTTCTATTAGTTCCAGCAACTTTCTTGTGGAATTTTTAGGATCTTCTATGTATAGGATCATGTCTTCTGCAAATAGAGGTAATTTTACTTCTTTCTAGTTTGGATTCCTTTTATTTGTCTTTCTTATCTTACTGCTCTGGCAAGGTCTTCCATTACAATGTTGAATAAGAGTGGTGATAATGGGCATCTTTGTGTCATTCCCATTCTCAGAGGGAAGGTTCTTTGTCTTTCTCCATTGAGTATGATGTTAGTTGTTGCTTTTTCATATACGCCCTTAATTATATTGAATTTCTCTTCTATTCCTATTTTGCTGAGAGTTTTTATAGGGAAAGGGTGTTGAATTTTGCCAAATGCCTTTTCTGCATCAATTGATACAGTCATATGGTTCTTTCCCTTTGTTTTATTTATGTGGTGGATTACATTGACTGGTTTTCTAATGTTGCACCACCCTTGAAATCCTGGTATGAATCCCGTTTTATAATGGTGTATGATGTTTTTTGATATGTTACTGAAGTCTGTTGGCTAGAATTTTGTTGAAAATTTTTGCATCTATGTTTATAAGGGATATTGCTCCGTAATTTTCTTTTTCTTTCTTTCCTTTTTTTTTATTTTTGGTGATGTCTTTGCCTGGGTTAGGTATCAGGCCTATGCTGGCTTAATAGAAAAAGTTCAATAGTGACCCTTCCTCTTCTGTTTTTGAAGACATTGAGTAGGATTAGTGTCAACTTTTCTCTGAATGTTCGGTAGAATTCTGAGTGTAGCCATCTGGTCCTGGCCTTTTGTTGTTGGAAGTTTTTTGATGACACGTTTAATCTCTTCTTCTTCTTTTTTTTTTCTTTCTTTGTGGTTTCCAGAGGTTGACTTTATTTTGCAGTGCAGAAATAATTTGGAGCCATTTTGAGGGAGACATCATTGAAGCAGAGGCTCTGTCAAAT
>NW_004444350.1:10930-12117 GCF_000243295.1 Trichechus manatus latirostris | reverse complement strand
GAGAGGGAAAATGGAGCTGAGGAGTTGAACCTGCCCACCACCTCAGATGGGAAGATAATTCAATCTCTTCTTTTGTAATGGATCTGTTTAAATTTTCTACCTCTGTTTTTATTAGTTTGGGTAGGTAGTGTGTTTCTAGGAATTTGTCCATTTTACATAATTTTACAAATTTGCTGGAGTACAATTTTTCATAGTAATCAGTTATGAACTCTGTTGGATCAGTTGTAAAGTCACCAGTTTCATTTTTTAATATGGTTATTTGCCTCTCCTGGTTTTTTTCTTTTGTCAGGCTAGCCAGTGGTTTGTCTGTTTTATTGATCCTGTCAAAGAACCGACTTCTGATTTTGCTGATTCTTTCTATTGTTTTTCTATTTTCTATTTCATTTATTTCTGCCCTGATCTTTATTATTTCCTATTTTGGGTAGCTTTTGGCTTCTTTTGCTCTTCCTTTTCTATTTGTTCAAGCTGTTGGTTTAAGTTAATGATTTTAGGTCTTTCTTCTTCTTTAATGTAGGCATTTATCGCTATGAATTTCCCTCTGAGTGCTGCTTTTTCTGTGTCCCAAAGATTTTGGTACGTTGTGTTTCCATTTTGTTTGATTCTAGGAATTTTTAGATTTCATATATGACCCAATAGTTTTTTAGTAGTGTATTATTTAGTTTCCATGTATTTTCTTTTTCCTTTTGTTGATGTCTAGCTTCATACTGTTGTGGTCTAAGAAGATGCTTTGAATGACTTCAATCTTTTTAAATTTGTTGAGGCTTGTTTTGAGTCGTAGCCTGTGATATATTCTGGAAAATTATCCCAGCATACTAGAGAAGAATTTGTATTGCTCTGATGCTGAGTGGAGTGTTCTATATATGTCCCCTAGGTCCAATTGTCTTAGGGTTTTATTTAAGTCCACAATGTCCTTAGTGATCTTCTTTTTTGGATGTTCTGTCTATAATTGAAAGCAGTATGTCAAAGTCCCCTACTATTATTGTGAAGTTGTTTACTTCTCCTTTTATATTAGTCAGCATTTGTTTCATGTTTTCAGTGCACTGATGTTAGGTGCATATCTATTTATAATTGTTATGTCTTCTTGCTGTATCAGCCCTTTTATTATTATGTAATGCCCTTGTAATAGATTTTGATTTAAAGTGAATTGTATTTGATATCAGTATGGCCACCCCTGCTCTTTTTTGTTT
>NW_004444350.1:4708-6716 GCF_000243295.1 Trichechus manatus latirostris | reverse complement strand
TGAGATCAAGTTGGTTGATTGTAGCATTTAGCTTTTCTGTGTCTTTGTTGAGCTTCTTTCTGGATGTTCTGTCCTTCACCGAAAGTGGTGTGTTAAGGTCTCCTACTACTATTGTGGAGCTGTCTATCTCTCTCTTCAGAGCTGTTAGAGTTTGTTTTATGTATTTGGGAGCTCTGTTGTTGGATGCTTAAATATTTATTATAGTTATGTCCTCCTGGTGTATTAACCCTTTAATCACTCTCTACCTTTTGAATGGTGCATTTAGATCATTTACATTTAAGGTTATTACTGAAAACGAAGTATCTACATCACTCATTTTGCTATTTTTTTTTTAGTGTTTTAAATCTTCTTAGTTTTTTTATTCTGATTTTTCTGTTTTTGTTTCCATTTGACTGCTTTCTTGTGACAAACCTTTTTGCTTTCTTGCTCCTTTGCTTCTGAATGTTTTTTCTTTGTGATTTCTTAGTGGTTACTACGTATATTACTGTCTTAGGCTGGCTTCTCTAGAGAAGCATAACCAGAAAATCATACATATGTATATAAATAGAGAGAGAGAGATTTATATTAAGGGAATGGCTTACGTGGTTTTTAGATGTTGCAATGTCACAAGTTCATGGGGCAGGAAAGAGGATTCTCCTGATTCACGTTCACGTAGCCATAGGGGCTGGTGAACCCAAGATCAGCAGGCTGGAGAGCAGGGCTGTTTCAGGCTGTGAAGACTGATGAATCTCAAGATCAGCAGGCAAGACTGCAGGTAAGCTGCTAGCTTAAGTCCCAGTAATCGGAGGTCAGACAAATAGGAGCCTGTTGCAGGATCTAGAACAAGCAAAAGCCCTAGCAAGGGGAGCAGGAAGAGCTAGGTGGCAGAGGGCAGAGAGATGAAGCCTAATGGAGGGTTGTGAGCTGTCATAGCCCCACCCCTGCCAGTACCACAGCAGTTCCCATTGTGGGGGTGATCACATATCAAATATCAACAGAGAAGTGATCACAACATTATACAACTGCCAAAACAATGAGAATCATGGCCAAGCCAAGTTGACACACAATCTTAACTATCACAGTCTACCTTTTGTTAACTTGGCACCTGTACACATCTCCTTAAACCATACATAATTTCTGAATAAAGACAATTACAAAGTCATACTTTGGCCTAACATGATACAATGAACACACATACAACCAAAAATGCAATAACCCTGTTTATATCTTATATAAGTGAAGAAAACAAAAAATTTGATGCACACATATAAAGAAAAATACTCATAACAATTACAGTCCTCATTTCTGCAACTAGTAACGTGGCCATAACTGATATTTAAAACTATCTTCTTACACCACCCATTCTGTATTCTCTTTGCTCTCAGTGAGCACCTCAGCTGGTCGTGGTTCTTTGCCTGATGGGGTGACCCAAACATTCATTCCTGAAGGGTCTGGGACATTAATAGTCATGTCAGAATAGGGTTGCTGTAATTTTCCATTGACTTTAATCATAAGGCATGATAGTACTAAGAGATGCCCTAAGGGATCTACTGCATTCCAGACATACTCTTCTTTACCTCCACTATATAATATCAATCTGATTTCCTCTTGGTAATCAAGATCAATCACACCATCCAGTATGGTAACTGCCTTCTTTGCCTGTTGTTCCAGAGGCATAAAGAGCCCAAAGTGGCCAGGTGGCATTCTTAGCTTCCAGTTCAATGAAATCAGTGATGTGCCTCAAGGTGGGAACATTTCTCCCTTTGGAACTAAGACTTCTAGACCTGCAAAGCATAAAGTTATAGGGACAGGAAGCAAAAATCTTATGAGTTGGTCACTAGGGGTAATAGTGAGTGGTGCCACTCCCATTTCTCCCCTTGATTTCTGGAACCATGAATCCTGGCTATGGGAGATACAACATCATTTATTGGATGCTGCTTTAGAGCATATACAGCTTCCTGGAGAACACTGCCCCAACCCTGCAAGGTATTGCCACATAGCTGGCAACATAATTTGTCTTCAAGAGGCC
>NW_004444350.1:2019-3577 GCF_000243295.1 Trichechus manatus latirostris | reverse complement strand
GGGCCCGATCTCGTATATACCACTTCCATTTAATGATGGAGTGCTACTGTGCACGTTCAACTTTATGACTCTGTGGGTCAGACAACACCCAGTTCATGAAGGGTAGCTCAGGCCGCATGGTATCTTCATATCCCATGGTTAAGAGTTCAGTCTCTACTAAGGCCCAGTAACAAGTCAAAATTTGTTTCTCAAAAGAAGAGTAGTTATCTGCAGACGATGACAGAGTTTTGCTCAAAAATCCTAAGGGTCTGTGCTGTTATTCACCAATAGGGTCCCGCCAAACTCCAAACAGCATCTCTATCTGCCACAGACACTTCAAGCACCATTGAATCAGCCAGATCATATTGCCCACATAGCAGAGTGGCTTGCACAGCATCCTGAATCTGCTGCAGAGACTTCTCTTGTTCTGGGCCCCACTCATAAGTGGCAGCTTTTAGAGTCACTTGATAAATATGGTGGATTAACATATCCATATGAGGAATATGCTGTCTCCAAAATCCAAAGAAGCCCACTAGACATTGTGCCTACTTTTTAGTTGTGGGAGGAGACAGCTGAAATAACTTTTCCTTCACGTTAGAAGAAATATTTTGACATGCCCCACACCACTCAACCCCTAGAAATTTCACTGAGGTGGAAGGTTCCTGAATTTTTGTGGGATTAGTTTCCCACCGTCTAGCACACAAATGTTTTACCAATAAGTCCAAAGTCATTGACACTTCTTCCTTACTAGGTCCAGTCAGCATAATGTCATCAATGTAATGGACCAATGTGACATCTTGTGGAAGGGAAAGGCGATCAAGATCACTGCAGACTAAATTATGACATAAAGCTGGAGAGTTGATGTAGCTCTGAGGTAAGCAACTGAAGGTGTATTGCTGGCCTTTCGATCTAAAGGCATACTGCTTCTGATGGTCCTTTGAAACAGGTTTGGAGAAAAAGTCATTAGCTAGATCAATAGCTGCATACCATATACAAGCAGATGTATTAATTTGCTCAAGCAATGAATCTACATCTGGAATAGCAGCTGCAATTGGAGTCACCACCTGGTTAAGTTTTCGATAATTCAGTCATTCTCCAGGATCCATCTGTTTTTTGCACAGGCCAAATTGGTGAGTTGAATGGGGATGTGGTGAGAATCACCACCCTTGCATCCTTCAAGTCCTTGATGGTGGCAGTAATCTCTGCAATGCTTCCAGGAGTGCAGTATTGCTTCTGGTTTACTATTTTCCTAGGTAGGAACAGTTCTAATGGCTTCCACCTGGCTTTTCCTACCATAATAGCCCTTACTCCATTTGTCAGAGATCCAGTGTGGGGATTCTGCCAATTGCTGGGTATTTGTATTCCAATTATGCATTCTAGAAGTAGGGAAATCACTACAGGATGGGTTTGGCGACCCACTGGACCTACTGTGAGACAGACATTAGCTGAGACTCCATTAATACCCTGACCTCCATATGCCCCTCTTTGACTGGTGGACCACAGTAACATTTTGGGTCTCCTGAAATTAACATCAGTTCAGAGCCAGTATCCAGAAATCTCTGAAAAGTCTGATTATTTC
>NW_004444350.1:0-1155 GCF_000243295.1 Trichechus manatus latirostris | reverse complement strand
ATTAAATGAAGAATCTGTGCTTAGTGAGCCCATATCAACAAACTCAGACTGATCCATCTTTATGTTCCTTGCACCATTATCCCACACCCTTAATAGCCATTCCCACACATATTCCCCAGGTTTCTGTTTGTACATATTGGAAAAATCAAGCAGTTCTTTCAGAGTTTTACGTATCTCCACCTGGGTCATGCTTTGTACTTCACTTTTTGGGACTCAGTGGGACTTAAGTCTAGTTATAGAAGCCAAAATCAGTGAGGAAATGTTTTGAGAACATTCAGCAGTGTCTTGTAAAGGATCTACCTCAGGCAATGTCCCAGACAATGTCTCAGACGAAAGGGCTTTAGATGAAGCTGGGTTAATCTCATTAGATAAGAGTGGAGGGGCTAATGGTTCTGTTGGCAGGAGTGACTCAATGGAATTTAAGGGCTCAGTGTCTCCAGCTTCCTGATTATCTGCCCATATGTCCCCATCCCAGGTTTCAGCATCCCAATTCTTCCTAATCAATGTCCTCACTTTAACTTTAGACACCTCTCAAGGTTGACAGTTGAGTTGGTGTTGTAATTCAGCCAGTCTTATAATAAAGACTCTGGGTTTGGTTTTCGACAATATCAATTTTTACTACAAGAAATAAGGCTTTCTTTCAAGGCACAAGTGGAAACTTTAAGGTTGTTGATGCTACGCTTGAGCTTTGACTCTGAAGCCTGAGCTCATCTCTTTCTTTTACCAGTTTGTCTAGCGAAAGTGGGAACAATCAAACAGCTTCCTTATACTTCTCATTATGACAAAATTGTAGAAAAGTATCATCCATGCAATCACCCAGAGCCTCGTCTTTCACCAATACCTGATCTATTGGTGGTGATATTTTGCGTATTTCTATTGCCACCTCAGGCCATAGATTAGCGGTGCCCTCTTTACTACTGGAAGCAGAGTCATTGACATCTTTAAGAATAACCAGAACTGACAACTAATTTAAAAAGCTCATCCTTACAATTTTGTTTCTCTAGAAGACTCTCAGTACCAAATGTCTTAGGCTGGGTTCTCTAGAGAAGCAAAACCAGTAAAGTGTGTATATATATACACGCACACATATATATGTATAGATATATGTATAGAGAAAGAGAGAGAGAGAGAGAATTTGTATCAAGGAAATGGCTC